>NC_016088.4:1472612-1663560 GCF_000004515.6 Glycine max | reverse complement strand
TTTATTATTTATAATTTTATATCCCTATTATATAAACTAATTATACAAATACTTCATGTTATGATAAAACAATGTTTCATGTTCCTCTTTTTTTTTTTTTATCATAACATGAAGTATAATCAATAGTATTACAATAACTGTTCTGCCACCATTCTAAACTTTCACTTGTCTTCATTCTATGCAATGTTCAAATTTCTCTCTCTTTGTATTTTACTTTTTTTCTTAACGATAAAATGGCTCACGGGAACGGGACTCTGCTGGGTTGTTTCATGTGCTTTTGCACAGGCACTGTTGTAGTTAATTTATATAGAGATAAGATATTTGAGAGGTATGGTAGAATCCTCCAGGAGCACAACTTTTTGAAAAGTGAGACCTTATACAGTACACACACGACAAAAAAGGAAAAAAAGGAGGGAAGAAAGTGTTTGCCAGCAATGAGCAATCTCTGGAAGAGTGTAGGTCAACAATGGTTCCGTATGTCATGACTCCTCATGCCTTTCTCTGCATCCAGGTTGACTTTTCTCACATATCATCAAGACTTACGGTCAGCTTGTTCACATTATTTTTTTTTAAATACTCATTTTCATGTTCAAGATATTGATAATTAAATTCCTGAAATATAAAAAATTAAATTTTGATCCCAAATTTATAAAAAGTGACATATTAGTCGTAAGGTAAGTTTTTTTTTCCATTAACTACATAACACTTTCAGTGCTAATATGATAATTGATCCAGTCATTTATATGACTGAAATATATCAACAAGTTAAATTTTGATTTGATTTTGAATATGTTAATTTATTATCATTTTAATAGTTTAACTTAATCATTTATTAATATTTTAATCCTAAACTTAACACATTGTTATTTTGGTTTCTGAAAACACTTTTAAAATTTTAATTAAGTCTCATGTAGTATGAAATTATTAATAATTTAACTTTTAAATTGTCAATTAATAATATCATGCAACATGATATTTAATTAAAAATTCAAAAGTGTTTTAAGGAATTAAAATAATAATATATAATTAATTTCAAGAATTAAAATGTTAGTAAGTAATTAAGTTTAGGGGCTAAAATGATAATAATTCATTAATTTTAGGCATTAATTTTAGACACAAATAAAGAAGTCAATTTTTTAATACATTATACTTACATAAATAATAAATAATATGTGACAAACATGATACGTGATCACCAAACTAAGATTGATGTATATAAAAAGATACTTTGATTCGCAAGTTAATTCATTGCTATACATTTCTAATTCAATCAGTAAAGAGAGATTTCTCCACAATCTCCATCTTTGTTTTCTTCATCTCTGTTTTTAGTTCTTTTAATTTTGAGTGACTTTTATCAAACAAATGTAGATCTATTCATAACAAGAAGAAAAAAAATCAATTCATATTAATTAAGAAAATTAATTAATCATATTTAATTGTATTAATATCAATTAAAAATTATTTTTTTTTCAATTTATCCTTCACGGAAACTTAATATTATGAATAAAAAAAATTATTGGAACTTAAAACTTAATTAAATGAAGAATGTTTTAGAAATAATAATATTAAATGAGATAAAATTAGTTTAAAAAATTTATATTTGAGACAAAAAAAATTTTTCTTATATTTGAGATAGGAGGGGTATTAATTCTCATCTTTTTTACATTTTTCATTGTATATTTTTTGTTAAAAAGAAAATGATATTTTAATTTCTTTACTCTTTTTTAAAGTAAAATAAAAGTAAAAAAAACTAAATGTAAAACAACAATATTGTTGTTATAATTCAAATTTAGAGAAGGTTTGTGTATTTAGTTTTTCATTGCTTTCAAATTTTTGGTTTAATATTTTTAAGTAGGTGTTTGGATTGTCGTTCCCAAGATACGTTTATATCAACTTTTATGTCCAAAAAACATCATATTCCCTGCTTTTGTGGTACATTCCTTGTTTTTACGGTAAATGTGTATTGGACTATGTGTTATTGCTTCTCGATCAAACTCTAAAATGTTTTGGTTCCTTGATTATCACCATAATATAATTTAATTTTGATGGTAGAGAACAAAGAATTTTCTCCACTTTTTTTTTTTTTTACATTTGTGATCTGCTTTTCCTGATTGTTCATTTGATTGATGAGTGACTGAAAGATGGTGAAATATATTTAGCTATTTTTTTGTTCTTGATTCTTCAGTATCACTTCAAAATGTCTCCCCAAAACTTGCAATCTCATTTTCACAATCTTTTCACCCCGTTTCATAACAATTTTCTAAGATGTCCCAGACTTTCTTTGTTGATGACGGGCAGTAACATTTTTTTTTCTTCAAATTTTGAAGCATCAAAGCTTTGATGCATGATGAGTAAAGCCTTATAATCCTTCTTTTCTGAGTTTTAATAGGTTGTCCTCTGTACATTAGTTGGATTTTTCATCTAATTTTTAAACTACATTCTTGACTATATCAAACACTTATTAATAAACAAAGACCACTTTCATGCATGTTTGAAAAGCCGATAAACAACCTCCAAAATTATGTTTGAGACAAAAATAACACAGCAACTTACTTTTGCCACCAATCAATAGTGTTCCAACACATATTCATTTAAATGCTCAATCTTCTTGTAATTATTCTCCCATCAAGTAGTTAGGGTCGACTTTATTCTTTTGGCCTAGTTTCCGGTGATAACTTGGGATCCAAGTTGCCCCCTAAAATAGGGAATTAAGTTAATATTTGTTTAATTTTTTTAGTAATGAATTCTATTTCTAATTTTACACATAAAATTAATAATAAATATTTTTATAAATTATTTATTAGAAATTAAATATTTAAATTATTCTGAAAAAATTAGACCTCCTTTAATGTATTCCCAAAAAAAAAATTAGGCCCCTTTAATGCATTCCGGAATTGGTCCATGTTAAGACCCTCTGCGGAGAACCCCTTAAAAAATAATTCTAAACAATTGTGAAGAGGAAAAAAAGTCACAATAAATTACTACTTTTGTTCCAAAATAAATATGGCATTTTGAGAAGAAAAAAATTATGTCAAAATAAGTGTAATATTTAATTTTTCAATATAATATTAATAATTCTTTTCTACCAATATCTCTAATAAATATTACATTAATTTTTGAATCTAATATTGATACTATCCTTTCGTTTGTTTAATAAGAATAGTTTTATAAAACTATTATTTTGTTTTATTTATTCATTAGATTTTTTTATCCGTGTAGAATGATGTAGGATCGAAAAGTGTAATATTTTACTCATTTATCTTCTTGACATTTAATACTTTTCAACATACACTAAGAATTTGTTATGCAAGTTTCTAAACTCAATGAACTCTCGATTTTGTAGTATGTCCAATGTTTCTTCTTGCTAATCATTAAAAATAATTTTATTATCCTAATATAATATTTAAGTATTATGTTAACTATCGAGCTAGGATTATTGAACTTTTTTTAATTTCACCTAAAAAACGTTATAAACTGAATCACATGGAGATTCTTTGTAACAACAGATTTTTTTTCCCTCAACATAATTATGCATAAAATAAAATTTTAAATATATTTTTAATCTTTTAAAGTTAAATATTTTTTAAAAAATTTAAAGTTACTTTTATAAATATTAAAATTTACAAAATATTCTTTTTAATCCTTTTGCTGAACATGAATTAAATATGAAATAAAAAAATTCACACCATCAAAATTTAATTTTTTATTTTATATTTTAAAATATACTTCCAGTGATTAAAAAATGTTATAATTATGTTAATAAAAAAATTAAAAACTCATTAATCACTTTAAAAATTACTTTAATTTTTTATTGACTTAATTTTAGTCATTTCAAATCAATAATCATACTTTGAATATAAAATAAAAAATTAAATTATGATAGTAAAAATTATCAAAAATTATGAATCTTATTTTTTTGTTTGACCCACATTTTGTAAAAAGATAAAAAAAAAAACATTTTGCACATTCGAAAGACAAAAAAAAAAAAAACTTTAAATTTAAAAGGCTTTGACTCAAAATAGAAAACAAAACAAAATATCTGCAGTGCTACCCCTTTATCTCTTTATCCACACTGTTTGTGCCACCAAAATTACGAATGGCGGCTACTTTAGAATCAGCCTTCATCCTCTTCGCACCTCAACGGTTCTCCAATAGCCATCGTTTCTCTGCAAAAGCACCGATCTCCATCAAGCTCCATGCTTCCACCTCCCTTTTCTTCTCTTCCAAGTCCTCCTTCAAAACGGGAAGACTCTGCTTCCAGTTATGCTCCACTTTGCAAGAGGTAGCAGCAACAGAAGAAACACCTGAGCTAACGCAACCAACAGACAACGTAAAGAAGCTGTACGTGGTTAACTTGTCTTGGTCTCTGACGGCGGCAGACATCAATGACCTCTTTGCCCAAAGCGGAACCGTAACCGACGTCGAGGTTGTTTTAAAACTCTCCATGTATTGTCACCCTCGCTTTTCCGTTATGTTTGTGTAATATAAAAATGGGAGCTGCATTTGGAGTTTAAATCTTAAATTTAGGCTTTTTTAATTTTGAATTGAATTTTGTTTTGTTTTTTTTTTATATATATATTTGCGTGGATGTGGCTTCAATTGCCCTTGCATCACTAAAATGTCGTTTGATAGACAATCCTCCTTATGGACTAGAGTAGTATTCTAAGCTTATTTTATACATAATGATACAATTTTGACACTTACCAATAGTGTCTAGCTCGGTTGTTTATCGGTGTGCATGATTTTTTGTAAACCTTGATATCTGATTTTGATTTTTATGTACATAATGATACAATATTGACATTTCCTTTTGCTTATGTATTGGAATATTCTCTACTAGAGTCTAGAGAAGTAATGTTGGCTTATTTTATGCATTATTGTATAATTTGGAGAATTGGGTTTTGATTATAGTAGATAATAAAGAGCAAAGACGGGAGGAGCAAGGGCTATGCCTTCGTTACTATGGCTTCCGGGGAAGAGGCTCAGGCTGCTGTTGATAAATTTGACTCTTATGTAAGTTGCTTTGGTTTTGTTCAATATATATTTACCGCATGTGTGTCTGCATGGTATGAAGATTAAATTGGATTGAGCTTATGCAGTGTTTGTCTAAGTTGGGTGTTCCTGGCTTCCACTTTCTTAATATTTGGCTTGTGTTGTGGTGAATTGCCAAGATAATTATCTTCTGCATGGTGATTCCAAAATTACGAATTTTCTTAAGGACCAAACCTAAATGCAATGTAATTGTTTAGGTGCTTTGGATGTTATTCTTTAATAAAAAATAGAGTTTTACTTCAATTCTTATTAGAGAATAACACTAAAAACACCTAAGGAACTACATCAAAGTTTTGTCTTTTCTAAATAGTGGACAATAGTTTGCAATCCAAGAATTCTTTAGTGTAGTAAACCAGGGAATCACATCATTTTGGGTCAGTTCAAGCATCCATGTTATGCAGATAAAGCCCATAGAGTTTATAAGTCACAATAAAATGCAGATGAAAAACATAATTACTGTCTCTTTACAGCAGCAATACCCAGTTCCTTTTGTTTTCAATCCTGTTATGCCACCTCCACCTCTTTTTTTCCACATTTTTTTGTTGCATGGTGTAGTATTTACATTACAAGAAACTATGACGTTTAATTATCTGTGGTCCAATTGAACATGGCATGCAAAAACTTGTCTTAATTTGGTTGGGACTAGGCAGATTATTACTAAAGGCTAGAGGTTAGAGTTTGCACTATCATTTCTTCAATACTTTTATGCTGTGCTATTACGGAAGTGTGATGTAATTAAATGTTTTTTTTTATGACCATACAATTAAGTATTCAACAGAATTTGGTGTCTTTACCTAAAAAGGAATTTGCAGTGGCGCATAGGATCTCCTTATAAATATGATACCATTTTAATTATGTTTTAGTTTACCTCTGGCAAAGTACTTCCAACGTCCTAAGAAGTTAAACTCTAGGGGTGATGCTTAGACAAATTTTTACTACATGAAAAACAAATTTAGAAATATTGCTTTGAATATGTCATTCAACTTCATTATGGTGACAATTTTGTTGACTTAAATTTGTGTGATTCAGGAATTATCAGGACGGATAATAAGGGTAGAACTTGCAAAGAGATTCAAAAAACCTCCTTCTCCTCCACCTCCTCCAGGTCCCCGTCCTGGAGAGACACGTCATGTAATTTATGCATCCAACCTTGCATGGAAAGCAAGATCTACCCATCTCAGACAACTCTTCGCTGAGAATTTCAAAACACCATCTTCAGCCAGGGTTGTCTTTGACAGCCCTTCTGGACGATCTGCTGGGTACGGATTTGTTTCTTTTCTTACCAAGGAGGATGCAGAGGCTGCCATTTCTACTGTGGATGGGAAGGTAATTACTATCTTATGGTTGGGTTCTGCTATTTAAAGACTGGGTCTGGGATAAATTATTTGTGTTCATCTTTAATAGACAGTATGAATCATGGCTTTGAATAGCTATGCTTGTAGAAAATAATTTTTAATCAAAATTATTTTGCATAACACTTTAGGTGTGCATGTTTAAGTTCAAGAGAACTATCCTACAGCTTTCTTGGATACAAAACCACAAATTACCTAAAGGAGACTCAAAAGCATTGTTTGGATTTGGATGGCTAAGATTTAAGTATCTAGCTTAGAGTTGTGCTTTGGTATTGAGAGATTGAGTGGCTGGATATATGGTTGGAGGAATATAGGCTTAGTTTAATAGAAACAGTATTGTATCTTATTGACATGTGATATATTGATATTGCCTGTAAACTTTCATTACCTTCTGATTTTTCACTTGCTTTTTACCTCCTTTACTTTTCTAGATTTATCTACACAGATTTTGATTCTAGATTTTCTTTTTAATTTGGGTTTTGGCCATTGAACATATTATTTGCCATAAGTATATCCAGACAGTGGGCTATTACCCAAATTGTTCTAAAGTCACTAACTCCAACTGTATTATGGGGGGATAGTTACTGCATTGTCATATAATTCCTGCTGAAGGAAAATTATTTATCCTTTGCCTGTCCTTTTGCAGGAGTTAATGGGACGACCGCTTCGCCTAAAATTCAGTGAAAAGAAAGATAAAGCTGGAAGGGAAAAAGATGAAGACCAAGATAAAGATGCTGGAAGTGAAGAAGATGAAGACGAAGGTTCTGATGCTCGACCGGAAGAATCATAAATTTTAGATACACATTTACTGATTTTTGGTCGTGGTATGGGATTGAGTGGAAACCTCTACGAGCTAGAAGTATACCTCATGTATAAAGAACTATGATGGATGGATTTTTGCATTCACAATATTTTTCACTAAGGTCGACTTTACTATCCTTTAAAATGTGGGTGAAAATTTAAGAAATTCTTTTATGTAATTCTTATAAATCTCGTCTCTGAATTTTTTCACTCCCATTTTTAAGGGTGCTTAAGGGGTGATAAAACTTAAAAATCTTTGTCAATTAAAACTTGCAAACCATATATCTTGAGACTAAGTTCAATTCATTATATTGGAACCATAGATCTCTATCTTGGCATCTTGTATTCTATGATTTCATTTTCATACTCTGAACCATTTTATAAACCCTTCGAATTTCATGCCTATATTATATTATTGAGGTTCTAGCTTCCATGATCACTTCACTGTGAATCTGTGACACTGAGTTTGCACATATCAGATTAAAATGCATAACAAAATACTTTGTGTAAGCTTATCATGATCTGCATGTAAACCATCTACGGTTTCATAAAACTAAGGTCAAAATTCTGGCTTGAATATAAGAAGCAAATGTAGACGTTCTGGTTGAGGCATTTCTGCTTGAGTTTTATGTGGGCTGTCCATTAGGGATGATTTGGGCTGCACTGTCTAAATGTTCAGGTGGTGCCACTAAGAAGATAAATCTGAACTAGCTATTTAATGTAATTAATATTTAGGAGGCAACATTTGAGGTTGGACACAAAATAGATTAGTTAAACTATCATTTATAGCTGTTTTCATTTTAAGTTTTGGTCCTTATACGAAAAATTTGTATGCTTTAGTCCTTGTACAGTTTTATTTTCTTATAGCGGTTTATTATCGCTTGCAAGTTTTGTCAGTTTTATACAGTTGGTAAGTCTTATCTAGTGTGAGCGACAATAGGAACGAAAATTTCAGTAAACATGTATATATAAGAACTAAAATTATAATTTTCATGTATAGAAACTAAAACTTAAAATATAGACATGTATAGAGATCAAATAAATAGTTTAACTAAATAAATTTTTGTCCTGACCACATGCATCTTGTGCAATTAATGTAGAGCATTTCTCTTTGGGTACATCATGAAAATAATATCAGTTGGTAGCTCATGAAATGCACAAAGAACTCTCACAAATATTTGTAGAACTCATGTAGAATTGCATAAATTTCACATTTAAAACTTAGAAGAGTGTATAAGAGTCCTTACAAATTTGATCAGACCTGCTATTCCCTGAAAAGCGAAATTCAAGGAGGAAAGTCGATTCTTTGTGGATGTGAACAGTAACCAAGTGCATATAATTTGACTATTATTATGTTCACTGCTGTGCCTCGCATTTAGATCTTATTATTGTGCAATCTGCTTTTGACCAAAATTAAAAGCTCCTATTCTTCTTTGTATGATTTGATTTTACTATGAAAGTTATATATAAAATCTTATTAAAACATCTATAAGCATATTTGTATGCAATTTAACGATTTTACAATAACCTTATTAAAACCAACACTTAACTGGCTTAGTTTATTCTTTATGAGCTCCAAAAAAAATGAAAAGGAAAAAGAGACTCAGTGACGTCAGAAAAAAATTAAAAGCGACTTGAATGTTTAAAAATGAGGGTCCTCTTTAGTTTTGGTGTTGTCAAAAGACTCAAAAGGGGTTGGATCAGGAGTGTCTCGGCTTTTGTGCATATCATTATGTCTCCACATAAATTGAAAAAATGGACCGAGTCTTGGGGGCTGGGGCATTATGATATTGACGGCGCATCATTCATGTGAATAATTTCAGCAATTTCAGTCAGCAGAGAAAAACAGATGGAAAATGTTACTATAAATTAAAGTAAAAATTTGATGGTATCATAAACATTTCCTATAATGCAGTTTTAGGTCATGTAGACAGCAAGACACAAATCTGACAGACAATTTAGCAAAGCATACACTACTTAGAGAACAAACTTTGTTAATTATTGATATTCCTTCAATCAATTGTTTTAACCAATTTTTTATTTTTTTTATGGTAAGGCTACGTAGATGGATTAAAGCATGTCAAACATGTATGATTAATATTAATTTTCATTATCTTGTTAAATATTCTCCCACTTATCAGAATATATACTTTCTCATATATCCGAAGAAAGCAACATCCCTGAAACCACTTGATGTAAGTATGATATTTTGTTAATGAATCGTTGAAAATTGAAGTGCAGTTACAAGGGAAGAGATAAAAAAAAAAAAAAAAAAAAGCTCAAATTTTCTTTGCTAGACCCACAGGTTCAATTATTCTACAAATATATATCCCTTATGCAAACTCGGGGTAATTTGGAACTTTGAAGATAGGCACAAATCTAACAAAAATTGCATGGCTTCATAAAGAAGAAAATCCGTACGTCCAGCAAGTTAAGTTGAAAAGAGAAGAGGAGATGGCCCAAGGGTTTGAGCAAATGGTTGGTTGGGTGTTGGGTGAAAAGTGACAACTATACTTGAATGTAACTTGCTTTTAAATGCATACTCTATCTTTCTACTGCAACTTTATTCCCTCAAGAATATATTCTCATAAAGTTGACTAACAATTTATTTAGGTTATCATGTGAATAAAGATTATGGTTGTCGTATAACTTGGGATTTCATTTATGATTATGTTAGCATTCACTTGAGTCCCACATTGAAAGTATAAGATTCTAATGTGAGATTTATAAGGGCTTGGACTCTATTATAATAATTAACTTTTGTTGTGATGTGATTCTCCCAAAGTTGTGGTGGGATGCTAGAATTCAGTTGAAAGTATGGGATATTAATGTGGCCTTTACTATATATGGGCATTGGGAGTTGGAACTCTCGGCTACAACTGTTAAATTTTGTTGTTTTGTATTACCTATAATTTCAGAAGATTATTGGAATGTGGTTACCATTATTGAGTTAAGTATAATTATTGGAATGTACCTACCAGTGCTAGGTCATTTCTTTTGGTAGTCTTATAAAATAAACATACACTAAGCTATATTTCTTTGCAAAGTCATGAATCGTGGGAGAGTGAATTTTACTGTTGGATCATGGGGAGAATATATGCATGGTAGAATAATGTCGAAGTCTTACAAAGGAGATATGATTCATAAGGGAGACAATTAAGCACAATATTCAACGAATAAAAATTCGCCGCTATTCAATTCTGTTTTTAACACTTGTTTGTTTCAAGAATTTTGTAATCTGTTTGCACTCAAGTATTCTCTACATGACACACACAATTTATTAGGATTTAGGACGTTTCTCTTTTGAATTTTTATTGCAATTAGGCAATAACAAGTAACAACATAGTGCCAACACACTAGCCTGGTCTAGGTGATACATTGAAAGCAAAAATCACGAAATTTCAAACATACACACTTCTTTGTTAATTAGATACAGCTAACTTACGGCCACATTGGCTCCACACATAGGTAGGCGTACATTAACGAAGTTCTTGTGCTAATTTGGATGTCCCTTTACAAGGACTAAATCGTCCAGTTAATTGAACAGTGAACAGGTTAAAAGAACTAAAAAGAGAAAAGCATTCAATTTTTATAAATTCTCAACCAATATCACCGGTTCACCACCCCCTCCTTAGTCCACAAATCATTGTAACCAAGAAAAAGAAACTAGGAAGGCAGAGAAAGCTATGGAGAATGGACAGAAAAAAAGAAAAAGAAGGTGAACGAAAAAAGTTAAAGTACACTCATCAGCACCCCATTTTCCTTGTCTTTTCCCTTCTTTCCATCTAAGCCCTTTGGCCCCTTTTCCACGTTATCTTTCCTCTCTGATAAATCATAAATTCTAGCAAGTCTCTCTTTCTTCTTGCCCTATCTATAAGACCATTACCCTTTCTTGCTTGTATGTTACTAATCATTGTTTATATAAGATAGAGATTCTCAAAATCTCACTCATTTATTTTCAGAAAAGAACGTAGCATATGCATTTCTCTATGTTTGCTTGCTGTAGCTGCTCCAGTCATGGTTTTGTAACTTCTCTTCTTGTTTCTACGTTTATCTCCAAGTTCAATTCTTTTGTTGTCAGTGGTAATTCTATTATTCATAATAGCCTATTTTTATTCTGTAATAATCACTTGCCATAGAAGGAGAAAATAGAAACCATATATGTATATAATATTTACTTATATGTTAGGTACATATAATGTACTGCTCCTAAGTCCTTACTTCTAAGATTCTCTTCCCACACCATGGCTTCGCTAGGCAACCCAAAAAGTTGGGTTCCATACATGAACAACAAAGACTGTTCTCAAGGATTTTGTAGCTTGTACTGTCCACAGTGGTGCTATGTAATCTACCCTCCTCCTCCTCCCTTTGAATTTCCCGATGATGATTCAAGTCCAAATTTCTCACCTCTAGTTATTGCAGTCATTGGGGTCTTGGTCAGTGCTTTTCTCCTTGTGAGCTACTACACCATAATATCCAAGTACTGTGGCAGCAGAGAATCTTCACAAAGCGAAAACCACGAAGAAAACGTTGAATTGGAAGAGGATCACAACCCTTCACTCCACGAGCCTTGGCATGCTCCAACAATTGGCTTAGATGAGGCTCTGATCAAGTCCATAACGGTTTGCAAGTACAAGAAAGGTGATGGGTTGGTTGAGGTAACAGATTGCTCCGTTTGTCTAAGTGAGTTTCAAGATGATGAAAGTGTTAGGCTCTTACCTAAATGCAGCCACGCTTTTCATCTTCCTTGCATTGACACATGGCTCAAGTCTCACTCTAGTTGCCCTCTATGTCGTGCTAGCATATTCACCTTCAATGCTGCAGCACTTCATGTTGCTTCCCCTGTCACGGAACCACCTTCAAGGAACGATACTTCTTCAGGTAACCAACGTGCAGATGAAAACATTGTTGCTGTTGCAAGGGACAGTGAATTAGATGCTGTGGAAGGAGAAGTCACACTCACACATGGTGGAGCTGTTTCAAAGAGTGCATTGCGTGCTTTGAGTGATCTAGGCAATTTGAGAGGAAGGCATAGTGTAATTGAGATTAGAGATGAAGGGTATGATTCCATTAGAAGGACGGTTTCTATGGACCATTCATTTCAAAGGGGTAGTGGTCTTTCAATTGCTGATGTTCTGCATGTGAATCAAGAGCATGAAGGGTGTTCTAATGGGGCTGGTCCTTCAAAGAATTCAAGAGGTGAAAGTAGCAAGTCTAGCTATAGAAGAAAGGTTTTGCATTGTGTTTTGAGTCCAATTGCAATGAAGAGATCATTTTCTAGTGGAAGGTTCTCCCTTAGCAGAAATGGCAGAGGAAGGCAATGGGTTCTGCCTGTCTAAGGAATACCTTAATGATATTTTCTTTTTCCTCAATTTTTTTCTATTCTCTTTCTTATGATGATGAAGATCAAGAGGTTGACCAAATTTTTTAGTGAAGATCTTATGTTAAATATAATTGAATCTTTATGTGGTATATTAATCAGTGTGATATTAATTGTAGCTGAAATCAAAACTTTTTCTTTTCATGTGGTATATCTTTTTGGGTTTGTATTTTGATCAGTGAGTTAGCATTTTAGTGAAGATTAAATGCTATGCCTTAAAATCTTTCTTTTAGCATTGGAAGTCTGAAGACATATGTAGCTTTGCTCCAAGCTCTGCATCAACTTATCCCTCCGAATCACCCTTTTCCTTGCCATAGTAATTCATTTCCTACTAGTATCAATGATAGAAGTCGGATCCTAGATGTATAAATGGCCTCCCTTCCCCATAAAAGAAAATGATATTAAAATTTACTAAAAAAAACTACTTTTAATTCTTAAACTAAGTATGCATAATATTATCATTCTATCTATAAATAATGTTCAAATTAGTACATTCACTCACGTGAAAATGATGTCCGTTTTATGATTTGTGCAAACCAAATTTGATAGTTTTCATATCCACTTCTGCTACCCAATAACTAGACCGTAACTCTGTGTATGACACTGATATTTGATGTACTCATAAGTCATAAGGTGTCAAACCAGTGGTGACAGAATTGGTATCGGGGACCGTAACTCTCTCCATTATTAGCGGGTTGAAAGAGCGAGGCCTTAAATAATTGTGTCCGGTTGTCGTAGTAATTGGACCAGGGGATTCATGAATATTCAAATTCCATTGAACCGTTCAAATATATGTTTGCTCAAAGCCATCACCAAAGTATGAAATCAAATCAAAGCATTTTGAACTCTCTATCCTCGGCTCAAATCACCAAAGCCACGATTTGATATCAAATCTTACACTTCATTGACCCTTTCTAACGTGCTATTCATTATAAAAAGACTTGAATTATGTGTGTTCATCCTCTGACACTAGGAACTTCAAAAGCTATTTCTGAGTGGATTGGACAACGTTGTCCTAATTCTATACATGGTGCTTGTGAGATAGGTATCTCGTGCAAAACCTCCAGCATAATCACTATTGTGAGGAATTCCAAAGAATGATCAGGACCATAATAGTGACAATCACAGATTCGTATATGATATCAGATTTGAGAAGTTTATTCCATCTTTATGAGGCCAAATTAAATATGGTACCGCTTAGAGAAGAGGACTTCTATGTAAGAATGCTATTGATATTGAAATAAATAAGATGATCCTACAAAGTAAAACATCCATGTATTAATTTCATAAGAAAGATTAGACTCACGCATGCAAGCGAAATATAATGTATATGTGTATATGACTAACAATGTAAAGGTTGACAGCAATTAACTATCGGTTAGCTAGTGAAATAACAATCTAAAGGTTGATTGCAATTAACTACCAGCTAGTGAAATAACAAACTAAAAAAGCAACACCCAGCACATGTGGTTGATAGCTTTGTTATATAAAGGTTTTTCGACAGCTCAACCATCTTCATACCCAAAATGAAAGAAAAGGAATTTTGGGAGGTAATTTTTTATTTATAAGACTCAAAATTTCACTACTTTAACAATAGACAAATTATTTTATTCATGATTTTTTTTTATGTTCTATTATAGTTTCTGCAATAATTTTTTTTAATTCTTTAATCAATGTCATAAGGACAATTGTTAGTAAGACCTTAAAAAATATAGTTGCCATTTATTAAAATCTTGTTTAATTTTGGCAACATATTTGATATTGGAAACATGATTTTTGAAGGACAAAGTCTATTAATTGTTACATCACACATATCAGCACCCCTTCAAATCTTCAATAGAGACAGACAAAAATCATCATGTTTGTTTTTGAACCCATTGCCCAATTCCCAGAAACCAGGAATTCAGAAAGCTCTTACCAAACAAGATCTTTTGAGATATATTTATTTATTTTGGTAATTTTAAATATGCAACTATTTTACGCAATATGTAGAAGAACTTGACGATGCAGTTCAAATGACATTGATGCTTCGTTTTCTAGTTTATACCAAGGTTGTAACCATGAGTCAAGGAGACTGAAGAAAATTCGAACGCGAAAACTTGAATCTTCTAGTCAATGGATTTATATGAATAAGACTCATCCTATAAACACATAAATTTGAATCTTCTTTTTAATGTGAAAACTTTATTACTAAGTAATTGAGCTTTGAGACGTTTTCTGTCCCTAATAAGTTTCAGAAACTAAAACTTTCGTTCTCCAGAAAATGAGATTAAATAATCAGTCACTAAATTTGCCTCCCTATTCACATGTAAAACTTTAATCTCCCACTCCTTGAAATAGCAAGGTCTTGTATATCCTGTCTAGCATGGATTTGCATGGATGAAAATGACCTATTCCCTTTATGACAAAGTGAACAATAATTTTAGAATCACATTCCAATCAAAGATGACTAATGTCAGTAATTCCACTCTTCCCAAAACTCTGACATGATCACATTTGATGAGCCTGAGTTCCTCATGAACCCCATCATTAACTCACCATGTGATGATGGAAACACCCTGCACATGATGCTTAAGCTGCCTTCCTTGTTTAACAACACACATGTATTTGCTTTGACCCTCCTACATGTGGAGATTCCCACTTTAGGTGATAATCATGGTGCTGGAAATTGAACTAAGTGAAGCATGAGGGGAAATTAACAACCCCCATAATTTCTGATATAAGCAATCCGGGAATCAAATATTGGAATCTCCCAACATTATATATGGTAGTAACGTTGAATAAAAAAATCATTAATGTTCTTGTAAATAAAAAGCTATATTTTGTCAATCAAATATTATCTAAAAATCAATTAAATTGAAAATAAAGTTTTAAAATTTCTGGGAAAAGTTGATATTGAGATTTAATCCATAGTTAATATTAGAATCAATTGATGCAAAATATTTGAAAAGGATATAAGTTCAATTCACCGGTTGATGAGAAAAATTTATTGATGAATAATTTATAAGTATATCTATAAGTATTTTTTAAGTTTTAAGACCTATCTTGACTTTGTTGAATTCTTGGAATCCAAAATTCACATGAACTTTCTTTGGAAAAAAAGAATCAATTGATTATCCACAAAATAATATGGTAGAAAAATAAATTCAGGCAATAGAAAAAAATGAGTATACTTACTCCCTTTCACGATAAACTTTTCCAAAAATATAATAGAAGAAAATATAAGAAAAAAAAAGTTTTTCCTATAAGCTAAAAATAGCTTGTACATAAGTTAAAATCAAATTTTTGAAGTTAAATGATTTTAGCTTATCTAAAAAGTTGATTTTAACTTATCTATTAAGTTATTTTTAACTTACAGAAGAAACACTTTGTTTAGCACCCAAATATACTTCTTCAAATATGGATTTTAACTTATAAGTTAATATTTATCCATTTTTAAAAGTGTTTATGAAAAAAATTATTCAAATATACTTTTAACTAATGAAATTATTTGCAGAGCCATGAACAGTTTTCTTATTTCGCCCTCAGAATGGGTGAAATTGAACACGGACACAGACCACTGGGTTCATAGAGGTGAAAATAGGATTGTTTTTTTCTCCTTTGGGCTTTGGCCCAGATGTGTTAAAAAAATAAGATTAAAAAAATAAGATTAGTCATCATAGTTTGAAACTGGTTTTTTTTTATTTTTTATAATTTACATTTTAATTCTTTTTTAGTTCATGTAGTTTGAAAGTGATTTTTTTAGTCCTTATAATTTATATTTTAATTTTTTTTAATTTCTATAGTTTAAAAATGATCTTTTTAGTCCTTATACTTTATATTTTTAATTCTCTTTTAATCATTATCATCAAAATATGAGTAATATTATCAATTACAATTAACTAAAAAAAATATTAACAAATATTTTGTAACTAATTTATTACAAGATAATTTATAATAAAAAATAATTTATAATTTATTTATAGCTAATTATTTTTATAATTTTTTTATAGTAAGGACTAAAAAATAATTAAAATACAAATTATAAAAACTAAAAAGATAGCTTTCAAACTATAGGGACTAAAAGAGAATTAAAATATAAATTATAAGGACTAAAAAAAATACTTTTAAATTATAGGAACTAAAAAAAATTAAAATATAAACAATAGAAACTAAAAAATTACTTTTAAACTATAAAGACTAAAAAGATAAAAAAACATGAAACTAAAATAACAAATGAGTAATTTAACCAACAAAATAAAAAACTTTCAAGTCACTATATTCCGGTGATGATATCCATTTTAAAGTGGCCGAAGTCTTATCTTTTTTTTTTTCCTTACCGGAAGTCTTATCATCGATATTTTTGTTACTATGTAAAATATTTATTATAATTTTGTAGATAATTATTCAAAAAATTAATTACCCAATTTTAGTGAGATTTATTATTCTAATCTTATTTTTCTATCAATAAAATTAAAATTTAAAACTTAAAAAAATGAATTAAATTCTACTCAGATGAATAAGATGTTGGTCCATTTCTTTTAAAAACAAAATAACATATTTATTAAAAGACTAATCTTTTATCTTATTTTTCACCTCTTTTCCATTTTTTTTCTTTTACATTACTATATGTTACTTTTACTTTTTCTCTATTATTCTTGTCTTCTTTCTATCTCATACACCATAAAATGAGGTGAGAAACATTAACGATTAACCTTAATATTGTATCTAGTTTTTATCGTTTGGTAATGAAAAGACTGAGGAGGAATTGAAAACCTAACGCATCTAGTTATGTACACATTAGTGAAAAAAACATCTACTTCTATCTATATGATATTTTAAACAGAAAAGATAAGAAGGAAAAACAACTACTAGAACATATAAAGAAGAAAAGAAAAGAAAAAAAGTAAGTTAAATATTTTTTATATCACTACGGGATGAGGAACTTTGAAATACAGTTTGAACATAACCACAATTCCTGCAAGGTGCAGCAAGCCTTGCCATATCTTTGGAACTAGAACAACTCTTGGAGTAGTTGTGCCCTCCTTTTACAATTTTGAACGCCACATTCTCCGGCAATCTCAACGTATATTTATCAGCATGTCTCCCTTCTCCTCTAACCATAACTATGGAATGTCCCGTTGAGTGTGAACGTGCAAATTCAATCTTCTGTTCCTGCATGCCCTCACTATCATCACCTTCTTTTACATCAATGCACACGTGATGATGATCTGTGCTGATCTCTTGTTCTACAATATTGTCCTCGTTTTGGTGTTCTGGAGATTTGTTTGTGATCAATGGTGACTGATCAAGATCCGTGCGACAAACGGGGCAAGTCTTATGTGACCTTAGCCACAAATCGATGCACTCTTGGTGGAAAACATGGTAGCAAACGGTTAAGAGTCTCAGCATGCTGTCATGGTCGAACTCCAACAAGCAAATGGCGCATTCTAATGAATACTGATTCTTCTCCTTGCGGAGATCCTTCACGGTGGCGTAGAGGAACGTGGGGAACGCTTGCAGCTGTGAAGGGTCGAGGCCTCTGAAGGGAGAAGCATTGGGAGAAAGATGAACGAGGGTGGTGGAGCTTATGTTCACGAAACAGCACCTGAAGAAGCAGAGAATACTGAAACCCACGAAGCAGACCACCGCCACCACCACGGTGAAGGATATTAGCGTCGACGGGGTGATTTGTGGCGGTGGCGGTGGTGGCGGAAGTACGGTTTCGGAGTAGTTTGCTTTGAGTCTGGCGAAGACATCGTACTTGGTCGTTTGCATGGATGGATGAGATTTTTTCTTAGAACGGGAAATTGGTGTGTGATTTTACTTTCTTTTTCTTTGCACTTTCTCTTCTTTCTCTCTTTGATTTTGATTTTTTTATTTATTTTGAAGAGAGTAGTTAGTTATAAGTGAATGCATTTTTAGAACGAGATTGTGTGGGCTATTATGGGATTGTGACGTGGAAGAAGGTTGGTTGGGGGGACATTTGCATTGAACGAGTCCTTATGAGAAGGACTGGGCTTACGTCCTAACACTGTCTAGGATGAATCTCAATCAGTGAAGGTGTGTCCCATTGTGTGTATATAAATTAAGATCTTGACTAAATATAGATAATATATTGTTATTTCTTCGATTAACGTAGAAAGAGGTGTTTTTTAAATGGATTGTTCTCTTTATAAATTGATCAAAAAAAGAAGTTAGTTTTTACATTAGTTTCAGAATTCATCCATAAAGTATCTAGGTTTATATTATCTTATCCTGCATTCTCTTGAAATAGATTTAGAAAGTTGAAATAACTGATGAAAAGTGCTTCTTCTTCTTTTTCTTTTAATAGGAACTCTCTAATTATTGATGTTTCATTTCTGGTAACATGGCTTCCACTGTGAATGAAGCAGTTTTCACAAAATTTTATTTCCTCTGCCATCATATATAAATAAAAATAATTAATTTCACATTAATTAAGAAAATTAGTTAATATTATTTAATTTTCTTAATCTCAAGTAAAAAATAAGATGATTTATAGAGCCTTTTATACATGTAACAAGGATTGAACTATGCAACATGTGGTTATATATAGAGCCTTTTATACCATGTTACGAATTAACTCTTAGATCTAAAATGCTTGAAACTTTCTTTTTATTTTGCTACATTTTGTCTTGTGTGATTATGGAAATCATTTTTTTGATTAAGGGAGGAGCTGAAAAGATCCGATTCAAAGCAATTTTCCTTGATCCAGGAACAACATACTAAAGAAAAAGAATTAGAGAAGTCAGCTTTGTCCATACAGAAACTAGAGGAATCATTTTCATCCATAACATTAGAGTCTTAGTTTGAAGTAGATAGCATGAAGCTTGATATGATGACCTTGAAACAGAGTCTTTTCGAGGCCAAGAAAATCCAGGATGAAACTATAGATGATAATAATAGAATGAGTACATCAATTGAGGAGCTCTGGGTAGCATTGCAGGATGCCCAAAAAAACATCATCACTCTCAAAACAGAAATTAGGGAACTTGAAGAGAAGCTTGATACTGCCAACAAAAACTCTAGAAATTCTTCTCAAAAGGATAAGTACTGGCTGGAAAACAAGGACAGATCACAGTTTGAGACTCAATCTTCCTTGAATGTGCGAGGCAACAACTCTACCATACTGGAGGACATAAGGTACCTATTTTGAAGTTTTACTTAGATGCTTGACTAATTATTTTTTAAATGTGGCCAGTTACATGTTTTTGTTAATTGTGTATAGTTGCTGAAGGATGAGCATGTTTCATTGTGAATTGCTGACATCTCTCTACCTCTCGTATCTAACTGGGCCTGACCTTCAATTTGATAGTTTCAGATTACTCTTCAAGTTAATAAAACAGAAATGCAGGTTTATTAATTTAATTTTTTTCCTTCCTTTTTTGCATAACAAGTTTCCATTTTTACTTAATAATGAAAAAACAGAGCTGCTTTCATAAAGTCTTAACAATATTAATATGATCATCAGTAGTAACTGCATGTGGGACTCTAATAATGTAAGACCTATTAAGTAAACTTACTTGCACCTCTTGGTATTTTGAATTTATATAATTCCAACGTGGATGGGATGCATTATGAAAATTAAAGAAATGAGTAAACCCTTTACTATTTTATCATTTCATGTAAGTTGAATTATGATCCTTTTGGCTCCTTATTCTGAATGATGACAGTGTAGTCCTTAAAAGTGTTTTTTAATGCACTGTTTCACACCCTACATGCATATTAAAAGAAATTAAACATCTCTATGTGGATAGTTATCTATGGGGAAATTCTCCTTTTTGTATTTATAATGTTATAATTGAAGTATATTGATAAGCACCTGAGCAATTGGGAAAATCTCCCTTAAAGTCAAGGGGATAGAAGTTAGAACAAAGTCACTTAACTAACTTAAGTACTCCACAGAGCATTATTAGATAGTAAGTTACACTCACTTTGCTTCTGTTTCCCTTTTTGTACGAATACATTCTTTTGCACATATATCTACATTTATTATTTATATTGACCTGTTTTCACCTGAGTCTACACTTCTCTTACATGTATCTCTAACTTTTTGTCCTCTATATCATATTATCATCATTACACAGAGAACAAGCAATCAACAAATACCCACAATCAGACTTAAGCCTATTCCAAATCTAAGAGTGAAACTTATAGATGGCTAACCGAACACCAGCCTTATCAACCCTAGGGAAACTCCAAATATAGGTGAGAGGGAAACAACATGGTTTTCGCAAAACCATCTAAAAATATTACCCACATTTTAAAGATGATTTTCGCGAATCATCGTCATTTTGATATTTTAAAGGCAATTCTCCAAAATCGTCTTTTAAATGTGAACAGTATTTATAAAATTGTCACTGCAATTAATACAATGACATTTTTCTACAACCGATCATAAAAAAACTTTTTTTAGTAATGGTATAATTCCTTTATTGAAACATCCGGTAAATATATGTTTGGGTTTAGGTTACCTCATGAACGTGGAACTTTATTATTCACATTATAAAAAGGAGGGGGTGGATTTTGTTACTGAATGCCCATTCATCCTACATTCCTACTCCAACTTTTGGATCTTTACTGTCAACTTTCAAGGATTGGGCCAAAGAAGCAAGTGTTCATTATTTTGGTATATAAGGATCTAGTATTTATTTGTCTAAAACGTACTTAGAGTTGTCAAGCATTTATTGTTTACTGATCATATTTAATGAATTATCAAATTATAATGATAAAGTACATGACGAACAATTATCAAGTATTTCACAGCTCATACTGGACAAGCCTTATTAATTTGTGCGATAGCAACTCTTCAATTGAAATATTATGCCCTAGCTGGAAACTCATCGTAGCCAAAGAAATTGCTCGTACAATTCTAAAAGTTTCTTATTCTTATTCTTTATGTTTTCTTGATCTAGTCATTTTTTTTATATGAATCTATTCCAAATATAATTGCATGAAATCAATTTGTAAATGAACAAACCGTTCAAATAATTCCACCCATAGAGACGGGTTATGTTTAGGGGGGAAGAACCGAGAAAAAAAATAGCTAGAGAATCATTACAAACGTGGGTTAATTTTCTTTAAGGATAAGAGAAGGTGTCATATCGGAATTCTTTTCAATGCATGACTGAGAGGAAAAAAAAAAAAACTCATCGTCTCATTCATGTATAAGTTTGCTCACAACATCAAAAGAACAATCTTACCCGTGATTAATTTGTTAATTATCCATCACCAGTTAATTAAAGAATAATCATTCAAGTCAGAAGTATATAGGGATTCAACAAAATGTATTGAGAAATTCCAATCCACAATATTCTCAACAATACATGTGCATGACATCATACAGGTTAAACTAGATTTGTTCACTAATTAATTAAATGATTGAAATTAAAGCAACAATATCATTAAGAGCCATCACAACCGTAGTTCAAATGATTTTTCCAAACACCACAAGATTAATTTTAAGGAAGATGAAAGAGAAAGCTAATTAATTACTCAACATTGAACAAATCACACTTTAAAAAATGAAAAGGAAAAAGAAGCGAAACTCCATTGTTTTAAGAAAATAGTTTTGAAGTTTGCATCAAATAATGGTATGGGCAACCTATCAACAACATTAGAACGGGTTGAGGCCGACCTTAATTGAATGAAAGGACAAAAGGCACTTGGACAGTGGACAACACAGTTGGAGCTAGGAAGTAAACTTTAAAGTACTACCACTATTTTCTTATTTAATTAGTATGTTCACAAAGCCATTTCTTTATCGTGCTCAAAAAGAGAAAAATGGGTTATTCAATAAATGCGAAATGGTTATTTTATCGCCTATGTATTGCATTGCATTTATGGAAAAATGCAACAACAGGTTTAGCTTTCTTATTGCATTATATCTTTATTCTAAAGAAGCAAACTCTTAACACTCGCGTGTCTTCCCTCTACTTCTGCCCACCGACTTGAATTTATAATCCAGCAAAGCATTTGTTGGTCCAATGCTGAGTCTTCCGTTAACAGTTAATTTCCAGCTCCAGTTTTCTATTTTGTTTTGGGTCCTTAACTCCTGCTCTGGGCCTAGGGCACATTTGCACTAGCAAGCTTTCCCATGTGATGTCATTAATTATTCTAGGATACTAGTACACGTTAATACTCTAAATGAAAAATATATGAGCCACAAATTATAATAAATGTAAAAAATTGTTCATTTATTTGTATAACTAATTAAAAAATGTTAATCCTATATATGTTTGAATACAATCGAATCTTACTCAAGACTATAGAATAACACATCCAAGTTTACCAGAACAATAAACCTCCTAAAAAATTGACATGACCAAAGAACGTGTATTTTTTATTTTACGAGAATGAAAAATGTAATAAAATTTTTATAGGAACAAAAAATGTATAAAAATATATTTTAACATTTATTTTATTGAAAAATCATGAACAAACTTTCTTTATCACTATCACTAATAATGGTAATGGTACTTGCTCTTTTTTTTTCTTTCTTTTTTTGGGATTAAGCTAGGTACACGTAAATTTTATTCCATTTTCGTTGTGTTTTGATCTCAGAAAATTTTCAAATGATCGCCGGGAGATCACTTGTGATTAAATCATTCAAAAGTGTTCTCTCGTCGTCTTTTTCAAAAGTCAAGAGGATTTAAGCTCGAATTAATTGGCGATTAGCCATACTAAGGGGAATCTCTTGTAATTGTAAATCTTAGTACTATCATTTTAATAGTCAGATTCCTTGACAGCGGTTAAGATATTCAGTCTTAGGACAAGGTGCTAAGAGACACATTAGAAAAAGAAAAATGCTGATTTGCACGAAAAAGATTTTGTGAAATTTACACAAACGTTTATTCTATCAGATAATTAACATAATGTTTACTTAATAAAGGAAAATATCCGATGAACACCCACTAACTTATTTAACATCTAACTGAGAGAAAAAAAATATATATAATTATGACAAAATTTATGATATGATAGAAATAAATAAATAAATAATAATTGATATTAGTAAAGTGTTTAAAATAAATAATAATTCATGTCATTACTCCTTAATAAAAGGATAGCCTTCCACGTAATTGTTCGTAAGTTTCGTCCATGTTTTCATTCGCACTAATAGGGCTGCTGCTAGAAAAATGAATTTGATGTTTATTTAGTTATAAGAAGATGTAACATTGTAAATATAGTTGGATCTAAAATTAGTAGGATACAGGGGAAAAGCAAATTTAAAAACAGACAATTATTTTGCACTATCTAATGTTGAAATAAATAAAGAAATGCTTATTTGATTGAAAATACATTAATTTGTAATGTATAATAATAATAATAATGATATGGGGGTATAGGTACAAATTTTGCTAACATTTTGTACACAAATACTTTCCCGCAGAAAAACGGTGAAGGTGATTGATTGCTCTAATCACCGTTCAAAAAGATCACCATCGAAATCAAGCCTCGAAGTCCACCATCAATTTGTTCAACTTCTTGTTGTTAATTCTCTGTTCGATAAAACTCTTCCCGTAGTCATCACTGCAGAAAGCCAAAAAAAGAAAATGAGTTGAATATGTCAAGAGTCAACATTCAACGAAGAACACAAGTCAAAATGACCAAAAACGCCCTCTGACCAACCTTTGCTGCAAGGAGGAAGAGGCACCAGGCGTCAACTTGCGGGCGAGCTGAACGGCGTCGTCGTGGGTGTTGATAATGTGATTGAAACACAAATAACGACCGTAGGATGAGACATCCTCGTAGACGCAGATGTGGGCGTCGACCAAGAAGCCCAAATCAACGGTCACGAACACCCCATCCTCGTACATCTCTGCGGCTCCTCTTAGGTAAGGGTGTTTGACGGAGAGATCATGCGCCATCAATAAGCCTGCGTTGATGGACACCATGTTCACTCCTCTGTCCATTGCCAAGGCCCACGCGCTCTTCTCTGCCATTGTCTTTGACACCCCATGCCATAACTGTGCACACCGCCATCAATTATAATTCACTTTACACATACTTTCATTTCTTACAGTAATATATAAAAATCATCCTTTATTTTAAACCATTCATATTTTCCATTTTTTTATCTCTTTTTTCTATTCGGAAACTTTATGTTTAAATATTTTCTCATTTACTATTTATCAATTTGGCAACGTACCCAAATGTGAAAAGTTAAAGAGTACTTCCTAGGTCTAGGTTTTAAGAAAGACAAAATATTTTTTTTTTACTCAAAAGTATTAAAAAAAATTAATTAATTTTATCTTATTTATTATTATTTCTAAAATATTCTTTATTTAATTGAAGTTTTAGTTTGATGATTCTTTTTTATTTCTTATAATAAATTTCAATAAAAGATAAGTTAAAAGAAACTTAATTTTAATTTAAGATTGTGTAATTAAATGTAAAATTAACTAATTTTTTTTAACTAGGGTGAATAGATTTTTCTTCTTCTTTGTATTAGACACAGGAGTAAGGAGTAGTACCTTGAATTTGCGACAGAAATTAACATCACTCCAATGTCTCTCATCTAGATCTAGTTCCATGGTCTTGCGATCTTCCCTCCAAACAACTGCGGTAGCTGAGGAAGTGAAAATCACTTTATCTATAGTTTCTGTCTGAGCACATGCTTCCAGCACGTTGTGTGCTGCTCTTACTTCCACGTCTGCCATGTATTCCTGTATGTTTCCAACACTAGAGATCAGTTTTGAGACACAAATTTAATTTCAAAAGGTAAATTAAATGTTTGACAATTTTTTATTATAACATGTTATTATTAAGACTGTTTAATATTAATTTTTTATATAATTTTGTAAAAACTTAAAGATAGAAATATATAATAAACATCTGATTTTTTTCAAAAATAAAAAAAATAAAGAAAATCCAATAACGTGTTTTGTCAACACCGGTAACAATTAAACCGTAATAACTATTCCGCCAAACTTTAGCTTCTGGTCAAACAGACTGTCAAAAAATGCTGGCCATTAATTAAACACATGGGACAAATAACTTGGAATTGAAATTTTCGGTCAGGTTTTGGAAGAGATGTCCTACAAAAATTTGTTTTATCAATCTATGTACCAAAAGATTCTGATAAGATAATGCAAATATACGTAATAAAATATTCTTTAGAAAATAAAAAAATGATATATATTGCATAAAACTTTGTAGTATATATTGCAATTCACTAAATAAACTAATCATAATACTACAATAAGTGTTCTAAAAAAAAATACTGCAATTAGAGACAAAAATTAAATTTATATTATCAAGTTGTTTAAACAAAGTTTGAAACATTGTATTTGCGTTCCCATAGCGTGTAAACCTTTCAATATTAATATTTTCATCATGATTGCCAATACTTTAGGAAATAAAAATATTGATAAGATCTTACCATTGATGAGTTAAGCAAATAAGCTTTGAAAATGAACCAGCTCAAATGATTATGACATGTGAATGAATTATCGATCAACTACGAAGGTTAACCACATCAAAACTACAACTACAAGGTTAATTAATTAGCCAGCTAAAAACTACAACTATTGTATTAATTATCTACTTCGCTGTCATGGGCTTAACTCGTGGACAAGTAGGGAAATTGGAGTAACCAGGGAACAAGTGAGAAACTCAGGCAAATTGTGCCTACCACATACACCAATACATCGAGTTACTTACTTTAAGTTAATTAACGTAAACAAACTCTGCTATTTCTCAATTCTAACCCAACAACCATACCCAATAAAGAAAACAACTCATGGATTAGCTATTTTCATTAATTTTATTTTATTTTTTATTGCGAGGCTAGCTGGTATATATCCTGGACGAGGAGTATTCCAAGTCTTTTGAGGTTCTATATAATTTTTTTAAAATCAAGCGAGATTCTTTTTAGTATAAAAAAAATATAAAAATAATTAAGGTAGGCATTGATTTTAACTTTTAATTATTTAGATGAGACTTATATATAAATGATTTAATTCCAAATTAACGGGAAAAAGACCGCAAATTAAGAACGAAAAAGAAAAATGGTGCTTACATCATAATTTGGTTGGTCAAAGGGAGGTTCGAATGAGTAGAACAAACCAGAGCAACCTCGGAGAGCATCGATTATGCTATGGTAATCAAATGGGTCAGATCGAAAAACCCTAAGCTTATCGGGATCAGATGAAATTCCATTGAAAAGGTTTTCTTCCCCTGAGAAACAATCCCAAAGAAAATCAATGTCAAGGAAAGGGACCATAGTTCATAGCATAAAGAATTAAAGAGGTAATTGATTAATTGGAATAATTAAATTACCATATGATTGAACGGAGGCATGAACGGTGTAGCCCCTTTGGAGGAGTCTTTGGACCAGGCTGAAGCCCAAGTGGCCCGAAGCATCCATCACGCATACCGTATGAGTACTTGTGTCGAATGAAGGGGCCATGGATCATTCGTTGTTTCAGATACGATGAGAAATTATTAAAAAAAAAAAAAAAAAAACCTTGAAAGAAGATTTGTGTGTGTTGTGTTGTGTTGTGAAGTATGAAGAGTTTATGTAGTGATTGGTAGAGTTAGGGAAAGAAAGGGGAGAAAAGAAGACAAGAGAGAGAAAGGAATGAGTTGTGTTTATAAATAGCATTGAAAGAGTGTGGGGGGTAGATAAGTAGGAAGGAGGTAGCTGTAGTTTGATAGATGGACACGCGCACACCCCTGAGACAAATGCTCTTTTAATTAATTGTTTAAAAAAGAAATTTGCCTTTAAATGCTCTTTCAATAATGATAAGTAATTAGAGTCTACTGATAATCTAAAAACAAACTAATTTTTTGAAAATTATTAATTTTTTATAATAAAGATTATTAGTAAAATTATCTGGTTATTTTATGTATAGATCAACACATCTATTGTATTTATTTTAACATCTTGATATAGATATTCTTGTATTAGAAAGACTTCTAATTTTTTCTAAATATGAATTATGCTCCATTTATTGTTATATCATGTTGAATTTGATATAATTTACATTTTTTGAACAATGATAAATGCAGTTTGTTGGGAGTGTGCGTGACTAGACACAAATCTAAGTATCTAACTACCACTCAAAAACCTAAATATACTTTTAAATAAGGGATTTAAATTGTACAGGCAGCATAGTATCCCAAAGAAACAAAAATGATGTACTTATTCGGAAGGTTATCATTATCTTTCTTATCATTAATTGCATAATGATGTAGGAGTAATTATTGATAGGAATACGCAATCAAACACAATTTTTTCAACGATATAGTAGCCTTCAGTTTTCATCATAATAAAAAAAATAGATTTCACATTTATTTAAAAAATAGCTAGTTAATTTTATTAAATTGAATTATTTTAAAATGAAAAAATTATTTCCTAAACTACTTTTTATTATTAAGGAAGTTTAATTAAACAGATTGTATAAATTATTCTAAAATTCATATTTTTCGAAATAAACTATTTTCATTCTTTCACCAATTGATCATTTAAAGTTGAACTAATGACCTTTTTATTTAAAAATAAAAATAAACCATTAAGATGCTTATTTTATTTAGTTAATGTTATAAATAATATTTTACATGTATCACTGGAGAGTTATTTATTTTTAAAATATAAAAATATAAAAATTTTAAAAAACATTTAACATTTAATTTTACATGTATTTATTCTTATTACAAAATTGTATTTTAATATAAATTAATAAAATATTACATTAAAAATTTGCTCTTATTTTATTATAATTTTAAAAACAATTACATAAACTAATATATACATTATGTCAAAAATTATTTTATGCAATTTATAAAAATTACGTGAATTTAAAATAACATTTAAATAATCTAGAAAATTAAAAAATTATTACTTTCTATGATTAAATTTTTTTATTTATATATAAAAACAAGTTTACATATTTTTTATAAATTACATAAAATAATTTATATAAATAATTTATCCAATTTTCTTGAATTATATAATTTAAATAAAAAAAATTATTTGCTAAATAATTTTTTATAATTAAATTTAAAATATCAATTTGTAAGTGTCTTAAAAAATTAAAAATTAAAATTTTATTGATTCATATAATTAAAGTAAAAATAATTTACATGTTAAAATAAATTTACATAATTTATATAATTTAAATATTAAATGGTGCGTTTATATTGATTTATATAATTAGAGTAAAAATAATTTGTATATCAAAATCAATTTACAAATAATTTATGTAAATAGTTTATATATTAATTTCTGAAATTTAATTATAAATGTGTAAAATCAAAATTAAAATAATTAAATTATTCAAAATAAAAAATATATAAAATAGTATAAATTAAAAATATTTGTATATTAAATATTTTTTAATTTATAATTGAAAAAAGTAAATAATTCTTGATTAATGATACATATAAAATTGTATTTATAAACTTAACTAAATGAATAAATGTGTCAATAATTTATTATTTTATTTTTAAATAAAATTTCATGAGTTCAATTTTTATTAAAAAAATATTTTATTTAATATCTTACAACATAAATATCATGTTAACAGACTAAATATCTCAATTTAAAAATAAGGGAAACAAAATCACTAATTTAAAGTTATAATAAAATCTAAATTATAATTTAGTGTTTTTATATTTGAGAAAAAAAGTGATTTTTAATACTACTTATAAAAAATATTAGAGAAAGTATTTAATTATGTTATGTTAAAAAAAAACTCTTGAGATTAATTTTTTAGCCTTTTTTTCTTCACGAAGAAAATCTCAATTGAGAGATAAGAATTGTTTTATTAAAACATATACCATCGAATTAAATTTTTTAATAAAATTTATTTTTATCAAAATTCATAATTTGTTCATCTTAAGGCTTAAGACTTTTTTTAGGCACGTTAGCCTTGTTATTTGCTCACTTTTAACTGATCTTGACGAGTTAATTAACTTGTATGCGTCTCCTCACTCTAAAGTTTGAAGACATAGGCTACAATAAAAGTTCAAAGTTTCAACACTAGGTGTTTGGCCTAAAAGATATTAATAGAGTATCAACAAAATTTAAATTGCGTTAGAATGTACAGATTTGGCTGTGCACACATCAGCATACAAGAGGGGTTCTATTTTTGTTAAAATGAAGTATGTATCGTGGTATAATCAAAATTTTATAAAATAATTATAAAAGATATAAGATATTATTTATATTAAAGAGGTCTAAATCAATTGATTGAATAATGTACGTAAATTATTATAAATGAATAATATTGTCTTTGACCCCTACAAATATAAAAAATAATACATATATTATTGTTCCTATATAAAATACTCAAATTAAAAATAATATTTGTTTGGTTTTATAAGATTCAATTTATAATAATTTTTTGTATTGATTATTTTTAGATTACAAATACTCCTAATTTAAAGAAGAAAGAGAATGTATTGACAGACAATTAAAAGAGAGATAAATATATATTACAATGATAGTTTTAAAAAAATTATAAATTTAAGATAAAATTATTGTTATCAACTAAATTAATTACATTTCTTAATCTTGATGAATTAGGTATTTTGATCTTATATATAGGAATAGAAGGAGTATTGTTTATTCTAGATTTAAGTATTTTTTTAGTCCTTGTAATTTAATATTTTTTTGTTTTTTGTCCTTGTAAAATTATTATTTTTAGTCCTTAAAGTATTTTTAGATAATGTTTTGAAAAGTGAAAAAAAGCATAATTTACAAGGACAAAACAAAAAATAATAAACTATAAGGACTAAAAAGATATTTAAACCTTTATTTTATTAAAAACATGTAAGTGTTATGTGTTTTAGCCTTTTAATAGGTTCACAATTTTAAAGCAGTTGTCATATGAAACATTTTAATATATTTTCTTTATTCCAAAATAAGTGTTGTCCTAAATGTTTTAGTCAGATCAAGAAAAACTAATAAATAAAAGAAAGACAATAACAATTTTATAAAATTAACCTTATTAAATAGATGAAAGAACACATAATAAGATATTAGATTTGGCTGTGCACACATCAGCATACAAAAGGGGGTCTATTTTTGTTAAAAATTAAAATGAAGTGTGTATCGTTGTATAATCAAAATTTTATAAAATAATTATAAAAGACATAAGATATTATTTATATTAAACAGGTCTAAATCAATTGATTGAATAATGTACATAAATTATTATAAATGAATAATATCTGTCTTTGATCCCTACAAATATTAAAAAAAAATACATATACTATTGTTCCTATATAAAATACTTAAATTTAAAATAATATTTGTTAGGTTTTATAAGATTCAATTTATGATAATTTTTTATTGATTATTTTAAGATTACAAATAGTCCTAATTTAAGGAAGAAAATTTACAGACAATTAAAAGAGAGATAAATATATATAATAATGATATTTTTTAAAAAAATTATAAATTTAATCAATTAAATTAATTACATTTCTTAATCTCGATGAATTAGATATTTTGATCTTATATATAAGAATAGAGGGAGTATTGTTTATTCTAGATTTAAGTATTTTTTTCGTTATTGTAATTTAATATTTTTTTGTTTTTTGTCCTTGTAAAATTATTATTTTTAGTCCTTAAAATATTTTTAGATAATGTTTTGAAGAGTGAAAAAAAACATAATTTACAAGGACAAAACAAAAAATATTTTTCTAAGAATGAAAAACAAAAAATAATAAATTATAAGGACTAAAAAGATATTTAAACCTTTATTTTATTCAAAACATGTAAGTGTTGTGTGTTTTAGCCTTTTAATAGGTTCACAATTTTAAAGCACTTGTCATATGAAACATCTTAATATATTTTCTTTATTCCAAAATAAGTGTTGTCCTAAATGTTTTAGTCAGATCATGAAAAACTAATAAACAAAAAAAAAGACAATAACAATTTTATAAAATTAACCTTATTAAATAGATGAAAGAACGCATAATAAAATATTAGATTCAAAAAATAAAGTGACATTTATTAGAGATATTAGTCAAAAAGAATAATTAATATTACATTAAAAAGTCAAATACAACACTTATTTTAAAATATTTTTTTCTCAAATGTAACACTTAATGGTACATTTTAAACATTATCTTCTTACTCTTTTGATTAAAGAACAATATACATGATTACAAAAACTTTTAAAAATGACAGTTGCTCTTATTGAATTTATAAAACATTAAATATTTGACTTAATTGTTCATTTTACCACTCAATTTTCATTATTTTGTAAATTTTATCCCCCAACCTTTTTTTCTGCAAATTATACCACCTATGTTTTCAAGTTGTGTGCATTTTACCAATGTTGACCAATCACTAAAAAAAATTCAATTTTTGTGAAACAATGTTGTTTTCTTAGCTATATGATAATAGAACAAAGCAAAAAATGAAAACTTAGATGGTAAAATTAAAAAGAAAAAACTTTGCTAGTGAAATGCATAAAAATTGAAAATTTGAATGATAAAATTTGGCAAAAAAAACCTAATTAATAAAATTTGTAAAATTATGATAATTGAATGGTAAAATGCTTAATTAAGCCCAAATATTTCAATGGCCATAATCTTATCCATTGATAAATCTTCTTTGAGAGAATCTAACTCTCTAAATAATACATTTTTATTTCTAATAAAATAATAGATTTAGCAAATATTTTGTTTCTTCCTCACATTGTCCATTTTATAACATAATTCTTTGAACTCAAGTTAGCATTGTGGTGTAAGATTATATTGTATTCATATATAAGAGATTTATTTTGCGAAAGATTCGGTGTTTAAAATCCTTTGTTTGCAAAATTTTCTTGAATTAACGATAGTTACGTATGGCTAGAAAGATTAATCTTTAAACCAATGAGTTGAAAAATACTCGTGGTTTCTAACAAAAAAAAAATAACACAATTCTTTTTTCTTTTTCATTTTATCTCTCATGATTATAAAAAAATGGTATACAATCTTATTATATAAAAATAATTTATCTTTCTATCTTCCTTTAAAAATTTGAGATAATGGTCAAATAAACTATTCGATAAATCATTCATTCTTGAATATAAGTAATAAAAATTTCTCTTTTTCTTATCTCAAATCTTAACTACTTGTGTCTTATTTAGTGAAATTATCTTTAAAAGACCTTACATTTAATAAGATTAAAAAGTTTTTTATGTTTGGTATCAAGTTTCAAGGATAATTTAAGAAAAATATTTATTTTTTAATTAAAAATCACACAATTTAATAAAATTAATTAATTTTTTTAATAAATACAATATATATATATATATATATATATATATATATATATATTTTTTTTTTCTTATAATCTAATTGAAAGAAGTAAATTTTAGGAAACTTCACACATTACTCTCTTTCTGTTCAATTTCCCATATTGCCTGTCCTTAATACGACAACCCGCCTACGACAAGAGAAACCATTCGTTAGACAACAAGAAAATATTAGAGTTGTATTTTTTAATTTTGTATAGAATTATTAGAGTTGTATGTTCAAGCATGGTGTTCCATGAAAAAAAATAGGTGTGTTAGGTAGCAGCCAATAGTCCAACAGTTACCAAGTAAAATAATCAAAACAAAAGACTAATGTTATTTGCGCAACAAATTTTAACAATATGTAAGATAGAGAAATAAGACGAAGTGTAAAATAAAACAAGTGACGTGGTTCAATAAAAAAATGTATTAAAAATATTGTCAAAAAAATGTTCTATAATCAATATTACTCTGGAGAAAACAGCATGTCATAAGAAACTGCATATAAAAATATCACATTTTTCAAGTACATGGAAATATTGACCACATTATACTATTGGATATTTGTTTTGTTAGAAACTACTTTTATTATTCAATTACAATAGCAAACGTTTCTTAAGAGGGTTACAAAAAGAAAGTGGAAAAAAAAAAAGAAGAAGATGTTGAAGCAAGTTTTGGTCCGTTATGCAGCCATCATGGAACTTTTCCCTTTTCCTAATTGAAATTGAAATCTTAATAAAAATAACCTATGCAACAACTCAGTCCATAATGGACTATAACCTTAAAGTGCATCTTTCAATTGTGATGGCCTCGTATTTAGGAAAGACAAAACCGGCAACTTGCTAGTGGCTAGCCCCTTTTTTTACAAGTCTTCTCCATTTCTACCAGTTTTTTTTTTTCTTTTCTTTTCTTTTCCGGAAAGAGAGTAAAAACTAAGCTAAAAAGTAGAGGTGTGAAAGTGAGTCTCGTTAACTCACCATCCTTATGCTATTATATTATGAAATTTCGTGAATTATTATATTCACCATCCTTATGATATTATATAATGAAATAAAGAAAATCATTCTACCCTCGAAAAGATATCATGCAAGAGAAAAATATCTTATATAAAAATAAAAAAAATTAAATTTAAATTATATAACTAAATATGAATAATCAAAATTTAATATCATGTCCTCACTTAAAAAATCATGTGACTTTTAATATTAAATCTTAATTCTTCATATATAATTATATGGTTCAAATTTAATTTTTTTCATTTTAAAATAAGATGTTTCATCTCTTAAAATATGTTCAATTATACTCAATATTATATACATCACAAATAAAATTTTTATTATCCGAACTAACTCTTAAAAGCCCAACTCAATGGGCTTCTCTAAACCCAATTGCATCATCAGCAACAGACACACACTTACAAAAACCTAAACTATACTAATATAGAAGAAGAGGAAGAATTTATAAATATAAAATAACATAGTAAAAGTCGTGGTAAGATAATTAGTAATTTTTATACTGAAGAAAGACGTAATAAGATAAAAAAAATAGTTATTTTTAAAAAAATTAATTACTTTTAATAAATTGATTTAATTTATCAAATAATTACTCTTTATTTTTTTAAATATTCATAATTGGTAAATATATTTTTTAACATCTAAAGGAAAAGCTGATATCATGTGCGAAGAGAATAATCATTAAACTCTTAAAATAGAAGTTACTGTAAAATATAAATTGAGGGTTTATAAATTATATGCGCTGGGCCGCATGTGCGTAAAATAAAATCAATCTCCCTTTTTTGGTTATGGTGGGCTAAACAGATGACTATGACTTGATTGGGCCTGTAGCGATGCAATAACTTCGTTTGGCCCATAGTTTAATCAAGGAATAATTGAATTATAAAAATTACAATCAATATATTTTTTTACTAAGGCATAGACTAAATCCATTTGGTTTGATTTTTTTTGTCTTTAAAAAAGTGATAAATTATAGTATATATTATTTTATACTATAAAATACTATTTTTATGCCGATATAATTAATTCTTAAATATGTATTACTTTTTTTAATAATTAATACTCTAAAAAATTTAATCGGAACCCAAATAAAAAATAATTTTAAGAAAATCCAAATGAAAAACACAATTTATTAAGGAACTAAAATTGTATTTAAAACAAAACTAAAACATAACTCGGGCAATATGCTGATTTTTTTTCCAAGCGAGTATATGAAATTCGAATAATGTTTTTTGCTTTTTGGTCGAAAAAAATTCAAATCAAGTTAATCGACGTGAATATATCCAAGTGGCACTCGTTGGGCTTATGCCTTATAGAATGTTATATCATGTGATCTCACATGAGCCAGTGAGTACACGTGTTACCCAAATGGAGAAATATCAGACTCACTTTCCAAGTAACTTCATGCAGATGCAATGCATGTGCACCCATGACAAAACGGGGCTATGCATTGTTAAAATTTTCAGCAACTGGGTATTTGTTTTATAGTGTAAACAGACTTTTTTGGGACAAAATTAAATTTAGGAACTATTTGAATTTTTCTTAAAATTCGTGCATCGTATTTTATATAAAAATCCAAACATATATCTTTTTTTATTGAAAAAGAGAGAAAAAGAAGTTTCTGCATGTATAAATAATTAAATCAAATTAATATACATCTTCAAATTTATTTGTTAGTGTTATTATAAATTTTAATTGATAGTTAGTAATATATTTACCTAACGTGAAATAGGATAAATTTCCTTCTCTACAGAAACAAAAACGAAAAATGAAGTGTATTTATTTGTATTACTACAAAATTTAAATTATGTCATCTTGGCTTATAATGAATACTACCATACTGGCAAGGGCAGAGTATAGCAAAAATGAGATGAACCTTATCCGGTTGGTTCACTGTTAGAAAAGCAACCTTCTATTTCCTTTCTAAATTGACTTTTTCAACTCGATTTTGTCTGTATTTCAGACGAAACCATTTTCGCTAGAAAAACCATTTGAGAACATAGGAAAGGAAAGCACTTGTACCGTACCATTACTGCATTTCTGTCTGTGATTTATCTAACACGGAAAAAAATAAAACATATATTGGGAAATACCCAAGTCTTATATTGACATGAGATAATCTTAAGATAGAATTAATAAGGTAAGGATAACCGATATCTTAGAATGAATAATATGAGAGACCTAATTGAACCCCAAAAATTAATTCAAGGGGTGAGAGTTTAATCAATGTGGGACTTGAATTATTTTTAACACACTTCTCAAATCAAATCCTTCTTGAGTTCAAGACATGAATAATAAATGATGGATGTTTATCTAGGTTTCTTACATTATATATTCTAAGAACATACACACAAATATAAAACTAACATAGGAACACTTTTTAATGATTAATCTGTTCATTATTATTATTATTATCATATAAATAGAACTCTTGTCACTTGTTTGACAATTCTACCTTGCTTGCCCCATTCACAAGATTCACAAAAAGTGGATAAGACTTGTAAATTGCACTGTAAATTTTTGCAAATTGTAATGTGGTAGCCTCACCTTGTTTTGATGACGCGATTCTTTATCAACGTGGCGTAATATCTAAACTTAATCACCCTTCCCGTGGTTTTAGCACCTCCCTCCCATAGAAAAGCCACTTTCAAAACCTGTATTATTTTTAATCAAATTATCAACTACTAAATCAATTTAGGGTTTTTTTACATGATCAATTCACTGCTTATAACCTTATAATGTTCATTCAAGTATTTTGTTCCTTGTTTCATTTAATTATAATTTAAGCAGGAAGTAAAATAAAACGAATTTTTCCTTCATAAAACAATTTTAAAGGGGCCTTTTCCTACGAACGCTTGTGTTACAAAAAACACATTCTTAAATTCTCACACTGAAAAGATAATAAAACTTGTATAGTAATAAATAATTAAATACTTCTGTACCCAAAAAATACTATAATTTGGCATCAGAATTCAGAAGTGCACGTGCATCCCGACGCGTGTCGTAATCTAGAGCCCAGTAAGGTCAACCTTTTCAGCGGATCAACGGCCAATATTCGTTTAGAAAATTACGTGTGTTTAGCCATGACCATTAACCACCCAATGCATAAAGGGTGTTCGTTGAACACTTTTATAGAAGTGAGGGGTGATCGATCTTTTCCACACTCAAACCTAAAGAGTCTCATAAAAAAAACTATGCAAGCTTCTCTCATCCGAACCGGCTCCGTGCCGGTCCAGAACACGGTTCTCCCCGGTTCACCGCGAGTCTCACTCACGCGCCAAGCCTCCTTCTCCGGCGACAAGAGCCACGCGCATTCTCCCAGGTTTTCAATCCATTCTTCCCACTCCAACAACCGCAGATCCTCGTCGGAGCGCGACGACGAGAATTTCGGCGTTCGCCGGGATCTGAACCGAACCGGATCGCCCTCGTTTTCACCAATCGTACCTCACGAAGAAGACTTCCTCTCCGACGCCGCTCCGCGCAAGCTCGGAATCCGGCCGGAGGATCTACAATTCGGAGAAGGAGACGGTGGATTCCACCGCGGTGCGCCTATCACCGGCGGAAACGGCGGCGAGAGGATGAAAATCGGCGCGTACTACGAGGAAATGTTGAGGTCTAATCCGACGGACGCGCTTCTGCTGAGAAACTACGGCAAATTTCTCCACGAGGTGCGTTAAACCGTTCCTCCAACAAACCAATCATTGGATGAATAAGAAAAAAAAAAAGAGAGAGAGAGAGAGTGAACGATTTGAATTTTGACAGGTGGAGAAAGACACGGTGAGAGCAGAGGAATTTTACGGAAGAGCGATTCTCGCGAACCCTGGCGATGGCGAATTGCTTTCTCTCTACGGAACGCTTATTTGGGAAACGCAGAGAGACGAAGATAGAGCCAAATCTTACTTTGACCAAGCCATTCACGCCGCTCCTAATGATTGGTATTTTATAATCTATAATCTGAATTAATCAATCTCACATCTTACCCAAACAGGGAATAACGATAATAATTAATAATTGTTTTTATTAATTTTATATGCAGTACGGTGCTGGGATCGTATGCGCACTTCATGTGGGAAGCGGAGGAGGAGGAGGAGGAAGAAGAAGTTAACGGAGGAGCGACGGAGATAACGGCGACGGAGATGATCGTTGCTTTTTAATTTATTAATTTAGTTAACTTATTAGGGGGTTCGAGAATGTCACATGCGTGTTATAGTTCTAACTGGCGTTACACGATTATAATATTTTATAATAATAATAATAATTATAATAAATGGTATCCTTTGTTTGATGTATCTAACTGTAAGCTACAAAAAGGCCATACCACTAGAAGATGAGAGACTGAACTGAAAGCGAAACCTCTGTGTGTCCTTTTCGTTCCTTCTTGTTCCTTCTACAGCCTGTACCATGTAATGTAACTTGTTTGTACATGTAACTCTTTGCGGTATTTTGATGATATTATTATAGTTAATTTTCGTTCTTGAATCTACTTAATACGTTTCTGTGGTGTGTTGAGATAAGTGTTTTTAGTTAGCGACCGAAAATAAGTTTTAAAGTTTGTGTTTCTGAATTGAATTCTTTAAATGACCAAATCGATTTAATGGGAAATTGTGTGTGGAAAATCTCACATGATATTCGTTCATATAGTCATAAGAAAAATGAGACATATTAAATTTTACATTGAATAAAAATAATTTCGAGTTAAATTATATAATTTTTACCTTATATAAGCGCTAATTTTGTTGTAGGATTGAATTAAAGTGGAAACCTTCTTTTGATAGAAATCATAAGTTATTACTTACTACGGTTAATTCCTTTGTGCGGGGGCGCACTCATGTTAAAACTCTGTTTTGTTAATGACTCGATGCCTATTGTTTTGAACATATTTAGCGTGCGTAATTGCAACTTGGAAGTCCCTTTTTGAAGTAGAAATCCAATATAATTTTGGATTAGGCTTTCAAGCTGCTTTACTAATATAGAGACAGCAATATGCCTATCAAATATCAAGTATTAACGATTAAATCGGGCCTACCTTTTCCCCAATTGAACAGAAAACATCTCATCAAACTACAGCAGATTAAGTAATTAATTTTATACGACCATGCTATGCTGACCTTTTAGAAAAATATCTTCCCAATTCAGCTTTCCTTTCATTGCAGCTACAGTAGAGTAGATTAAGTAAGGAAAATGTTTTACGTACGTAACCTCTATTTTTGGGTGCATGAAAAAACAAACAAACGCGATAGAGAGAACAAATAAAGGAAACGATACTGATAAATGAAACAAATAAAGACATAAAAGATATAAAACCATTTGAGAAAAATAATGGAATAAATGTGAGATAAAGACGAAATTAGGTATAAAATGAAAAACAAATCACTAATTTAGTCCTTTAAGTTCTATTTTTTCTCTTATTTAGTCCCCAAAGCAATAAAATTATATAAAATATTTATCAATTCAGATACTAATTTAAAGTATTTTCAATATATAAAAACTACTTATCATAATTTCATATATTTTTTTTAAGTATTATTTTAGGATGCATTTAAGAAAGAAAGTAAGAGTTTATTCAAAAAGTAATTATACCACCGTCTGACCTTTTAGAAAAATATCTGTCTTTATCTTTATCAATTCAGCTCCCTTTTTATTGCAGACAAAAATAAAGCGAGCCACACCATAAATTGCCATGATTGTCCAGTCTTTTAATTCGTCGCATATAATTTCCAGTAGTGGGGAAAGGGAATGCTATATTTCAATGATCCAATGTAATGGATGACAGCATACACACACTGTTTTATTTCACTTGCATCTTCCCCTTTGAGTCTCTGATGCCATTTGATAAATGAAGCGTATAATTTGTAACAATAATTGAAGGAAATCACCAACATAATCAATTGGGATATGCATGTGTTTGTCTCAGCTTTTAGAAAACCGTTTCTGTGATAATTTTTTTCTTCTAAATCTCAGAAGTTATTTTTTAACAGTTGATTGAAGTAATAGACGAATTGCACTTTCACATACTTAAATGACATTTTGATAACACAACTGACAATAGATTACATTTTTGAAAACCAAAGTGGTAATTTACCCTAAACGGCTGATGGGTTTTTTCTTTTATTATCATCTCCCTTGCCTGTTGTAATAGGACATTGATGAAGAAGAAAATCTGAATTTGTTTTGCTCTTTCTCCTGATTCCACATAGAGCACTTCTATTTTTTAACGCCCTTAGGTTCTTATTGGGTCAATTACAATAACCAAAAAAGTGATTATTTTATTCATTCTGATTTGCTTTTAGTTTTTATGCTTAAGCATTTGAGTTCGAGGGATTGTATATTCTTTGCTTGTCATTCGACTGAGCCTAATGACTAAATGAAGCTAGTCAATTCTTGACCAACCCAGACTATTCGGCTGGTAGACATTTCAGTGCCTTTGTTTTTAATGAAGAAGAGTTAACATAATTTATGATGAAATTGATAAAAATCAACAACACGTCGTGTATCCTATTAATGAAGTAGGATGTAAGAAAATTGTGAATTGTCTTATTCATGTTGTAGTCTTAGGCAAACTTGCCCGAAGAAGTGAAAAATTCCAACTCAATGACCAACACTTGGTGTGAACAAGGTCGCAGGCAAAATTTATTTATAAGGAAGTCATGAATCAAATAATTTAAATTTTTTAAGATTATATGTTTTTTAAAACATAATAACCATATTAAACGATTAAAGGATCTACCATATTAACGATTATTTTTTTAAAATAACAACCTAAGACTACTATTATTTTGGAGCACCAAATTAATCTTAGTTTAGGAGGAAATATTATTATTTAGATCACCATAATATTGGTAAGTGTCTCAAGCTTTGTTAATGATTAGTCTTCAATGAACTTGACTAATTCACTTTTAATGAGATTATTTATTTCCATCATATTTTTTTAATTACAAGACTCAAATTTAATACGTTAATCAAAATAAATTCTACTGAGACCAATAATATATTAATGACATTATTTTTTTTTAAGTTCACAAGTTTTTTTAACTAAAAAGAACAGTGTTAAAGTTAAATAGGACTACTATAGATAATATGGTTATTTTTAAAAAATATTTGATGTAATTATATATTTAATACTTAAATTCACAACTAGTTACGTTGAAAGTTGAGAAAATTTAAAAAATATTTTATTTAATACATGTTAAATTTAGTTTTTTTAAGGCAACTATTTGTAGTATTTAAAAGATAAAAAATAACTATAATTTTGTAGAATTTATGATTCTCGGTAACACTCAGTGTACTCGTCAAATTTAAAATAAACATTATACATTATTGTTTTGCTATTGATGCCTAATTGGGAGTGCTGCGTTTGCTTTTACCGTAAAATAGGTTATTTGTAAGTTGTAACTAAATTTGTTTAATGATATTTTAAACTTATTATAATAATTCACCCTCACACAAATTAATAGCATATCCTGCTATTTATTTTTGTTAATAACATGTATTATTATGTAAAAAATTTAATATTATTAAACAATAAAATCAAATTTAATATAACTTTTAAAATAATTATTATAAAAATATTTTTTATTGTGTAAAATAATTTATAATTAAATGATAATAAATGCATATATTATTTATACTTTGTTGATAAGTTTTTTAATCGTGAATTAATCTATACATTTATTAATGAATAATATTTTTTTTATTGATAATAGATAATATTTTTAATAATAAATAATAATTAAGACATCCTTAGTTGGTACTTGGTAGAAAAATAATGATAAATATTTTTGTTCTTTTCAAGGTTTTTTTTTTTTGTTAAAATATATTTTTGAAGTTGTCTACCTGACAATTGCATTTACCTTCCCTCCTTCCACCTTAAACCGATTCTAGGGTTTCTGCCTTTCAAAAACTCCGTTTTTGTGAACAACTCCACCACCGATTTCCAATTCCTTCGTCCCAATCAAATTCACGAAATGGGTAAGAAGAAACAAAAGAACCCGCAACAATCCTCCGAAACCGACGCCGTTTCAACCCCTTCCAGCATTTTCAGCAAACTCTTCGCCAACGCGCCGGAACAGACCACCGCAACCGCCGCTGCCTCTCTATTTTCCGATGACAATCCCTTTCGAAGAAAATCCGCTCCACTTTCTTACTCAACAAACCGCACTCAAAACCCTAACAATGGCGACCACCCCGTGAACACCGATTCCAGCGAGGAGAAGAAGCGGAAGAGGACCAAAGACAAAACCTCAGCCCCAGCCCCCGACACCGTTTCCGTAATCGAACCTTTGGAGGAACCGGGGAAGAAGAGGAAACGCGATTCCGACGAGGGAAAAGACCTTAGTGTGGGTGCAGAAGCGATAGGGAAGAGGAAAAGGAAAAGGGACGAAGTTGAGAAAGAGTGGGAGGAGAAGAAGTATGGGGCTGTGGAGGAAGGGATTGAGAATAAAACCGTTGGGATTAAGAGGAAGACGTTGGATGACCCAGCTGATATGATGGTTTCAAAGGAGGGTTTTGATAACGAGGATAAGCTCTTGAGGACTGTTTTCGTTGGGAATTTGCCCCTCAAGGTGAAAAAGAAGACTCTTTTGAAGGAGTTTAAGAAGTTTGGTGAGGTTGAGTCTGTGAGGATTCGTTCTGTCCCTATACAAGATGTAGGTTTTCCTTTATTTCTGTGTGTTTTGTACTAATGAGTTTTGGATTTACTTCTTTATTTTTGGGATAATAACTTCATGTTTGTTTGTTCCTTTTTACGTGATGAACTAGACCAAGAAACCTAGGAAGGGAGCTATCCTTGCGAAGAAAATAAATGATGCTGCTGATAGGTAATGGTTCTGAATCGAATGATTAATGAAAATATTGTTAATTGTTTGTAGAGAATGCGGTTATTTTGTATATGTCATTTGATTTGAAATGATTCTATGGATTCAATAGAATGGTAAAACCTGTTCGTTTTGGGCTTGGAGAAATCATTACGTTTGCTTTTATTTCTTTATTTCATTTTAAGGAGAGCTGTAAACACTCATTTCATGTATTATATTCTGCAAATATGGTTTTTTGTTCAGTGGTCAAGAGACTTGTAGTCAGTTTGATAAGAATAGGAGTTTTTTCCGTGTAAAGGATACCTTTTCATGTGTTTCTAATTGACAAATATTGTGATCTTTGCAGTGTTCATGCGTACATTGTTTTCAAAACAGAGCAATCGGCACAGGCTTCTTTGGCACACAACATGTCACTGGTATTCCCTTGTTTCTCTAAGTTGGGTTGGATTGGATCACAATTAAATATGGTGTTCTTTTGTGAAGGTTTGCTGTTGACAGTTTTTAAATATTATTGTTTATTCATCTGGCTATAGGTTGAAGGAAATCACATTCGTGTTGATAGGGCATGCCCACCCCGCAAGAAACATAAAGGGGAGAGCACTCCACTTTATGATAATAAGAGAACTGTTTTTGTGGGCAACCTCCCATTTGATGTGAAGGTGTGCTTCTGATAGATAGTTTTTATATTTGAGGTCACAGAATTGCATCACTGTTGTCTAATGGATCTTACATGTGATCCTTTTCTGCAGGATGAAGAGCTTTACAAGTTATTTTGTGGTATATCCAACCTGGAATCAAGTATAGAAGCTATCAGAGTTGTTCGAGATCCTCATCTTAATGTTGGAAAGGGTATTGCTTATGTGCTATTTAAAACAAAGGTATGCTGTTCGGGTGCCAGACTAGTACATTTTCATGAAATTTCTTACTATAGGCTCTTCTATATTTAGTTCAAATATATGTTATAATTGATGTTATCATGTGCTTTGCTTTTGTTGGTGAAATTACTGAGGCTATTTGTGATTGATAAGGCCATAAAAGGCCTAATTTTTTCATGAAGAAAAGAAACCATTGTATTTGTCTGATTACTTTTATAATTGCATGTTATCTATTTCTGAAAAGGAGATATTTTTTTGTGCTGGATCATAAGGATTAAAATGGACAGTTGATTTCCTTGTTCTTGATTGTTTTTACTTTGGTATTATGGGTTGGCTGCTTCATATATTGTAGCATGTCTTTAGGTACATGCCTTTTTCAAAAGTTACCTTCTTTAAAGGAGTTTATTATTAGTTAGACTTAGAGACCAATACATATCATAGTTGCGACTATTGTGGAGGAAGGATGCAGAGTGCCTCAGGCCCCTGTTAATCTACTTTTGCAGAGTGTTTTGAGGTAGTCAGAAAAGCAGCTTCCAATCGTTCCTGCTATCCTGGAAAATTATGGTGCTTGCTACTTCTGCCCTGTTCTTACACACGGCAAAATCCCCCATTTACCATGCCATCTTGTTTTATGCATCATTGAAGAAGCCATTTCCTGATGTTTTACATCAGAAAGCACGTTTTTCTGATTTGATAAGACTCCTTACACTGACCCAGCTCTCCAGCAGTGTTTCTGGCCAGCTTGCAGCACTCTGGTCCGGTGTTGTCTCTGACCCAACCTCTTTTATGCATCACTCCACAACTTCCTTTTGGTCTCTTCATGAGAGGCATCTGTTCTTTTTTCCACCTCAGCATCTCTATATTGTGTTTTCTCTCTTCTTTGTTTCATTCTGTTTTTGTTTTCTGATGTGGCAGTGTTGCCTCACCTGTTCTGTTTTCTCAAGGTGTTTCCCTACTTTTGAAAGAGGTCACTATTTTGATTTTTTTTCCTTAATGTTCCTTGGCATCTGTTAGCTCGTGTGTGCTTAGCTTATAGTATAAACCCTAGCAGTTTTGGAGCTGGCTGTTGTGCACCGCTTTTTAAATCCATATGATTTAGGCCCTCTGTTTACCCTGTCCGATTACTTCAGTCCACGTTTCCACACTCTTGTTAACTCATAAAGTATGGAAAGTCTCCCCTAATTACAGCACTGCAGAACTTCCAACGGTCTGCACCTCCCAGTGCCCTAAGCCCCTAACCCTCTCACAAATGACAAGATGATTTCTCAACCTTCCTTCAAATTTATAGGCAATCTGCATTAATTTTTCTCTATCTCAGCCCAACAAACCAACAGATATCAACAACTCTCTTACTCACTAGCAAATGTTAAAAACTATTAACAGTCCTAACAATGAGTGACACCCATTAGGACATTTTCTTACAATGAAGAAACCTCTTGAACTTAAAAAAAGTGGTGTGGTTGGACTTGCAGTGCAAGGGTTTGAAACCACTGTAATTGTTAGTTCTTTTATTAATCTGTATCTGGAATAAATTTTACTTGCTTACATATTCATGCTCACCACTCGCCAGTTTTTACAATTTAATTCGGCAATTAGGAGAAAACAAAAATAATGAGAAAAACTGGTTACTTATTGCAAAATAAGCATAATTTCAATACACATTCCATTTTATATATAGGTTAACTTGGGGTGATGAGTGACGACCCTCAATTGGCTTTCTTAGCTCAAGTCTGAAGTGTGGTTTAATGTGTGTTCGTGTGACTGTAGACAAAAGGAGCATTTTAGGGTAGCATATGGTGATTTCTAACTTGTGATGGCTTTTCTTTATGCAATAAATTGTTCTTTGGTTTACACTGTTAACTCCTCAAGTTGTTACTGGCATAAAACCATAGCGTTGTGTTAATATTCAAAATGGTGTTTGACTGGGTATTAATCGAGACATGCTAGGTTGTTAACTAAGGTAATGTTTACTGCATGCACAACGAAAAAGCGCCATAAAGAGTGACTTATCCCTAGTAACTCTATTGATAAATATTATTAAAGTTATGTCTTGTAAATGCAGGAAGCTGCTAAATTTGTTGTTAAGAAACGGAACTTGAAGCTTCGTGACCGAGAGTTGAGACTCTGTCATGCCAAAGCAGATGCTACCCCGTCTAAAAGGCCAAACCCATCATCAGCACATGCTCCTAGTACCCCCGCAAAAAGGCCAAACCCATCAGCACATGCTCCTAGTACCCCTGCAAAGAAGTTTTCCGTGGCTTCACGGTCTCCATCAAGCAGTAATAACATGTCAAAATCAAACAGAAAAACCAACACATCTTATCAGGGTCTACGTGCAACCAAATCTGATGTGCACAAGAAAATCCAAGGAGGAGAAAAACCAAAAGAACGCAAGACAAAAAGACCTTCAGTAGCTGCCAGAAAGGCTAAAGCAAACTTGGTCAAGCAGAGTGATCTACCAAAACAAGCAGGGATGAAACGCAAGGTTGATAGTCGTACTCCAGACAGCACCCTACGTAATAGGAAAGTAAAAAAGAACAGGTAGCATGTTTCTTATGTAAGGGATTTGTTAGCTCTGGTTAGAATTTGGCTCTAATCGTTGACGGAGAAAAGAATTTGTCAACACTGGCATGGTTTTAAGGCAATGGGAGATTTCTTCAAGAATGTTCTCAGCAGACTTAAAGGCACATTTGGCAGCGAATGGTTAAGAATTAAGAAAAATCAGTGGACTGGGATACAATTTACTCATTTAAAAGGATTTAACATTATCGTTGCTCTTCATTTTATTTTAAATTTGATGTGTAATTTTAGTTTATAGTATGCTCTTATTGGTAAGTTGTAACTTCCACTGTTGGGCCTTGTTAAGGCTTGTAGCATTTCCTGCCTTGGAAAGGAGCATTCGTCAATTCTTTTCTCCTTAACCTTTTTTCTTATATTGTTTCATACTTTAATATGACAATGATTCAGGCGAATTTAATTTTCTCATTTTATCATCTGAATGGATTGGTAGGCAATGACAAAAAACTTCATCTTCTAAACCTATAATTCAGTTACTTGTATTCTTTATTTATTTTTTCTAGGTGGTAAACGTTACGTAAGGAAGAACAGAGATGAAGAAATATTAAAGGGATAGCCTATTGCGAAGGATTAATTCAAGCATGCAAAATTCATATTTTAGAGCTTAATCAATTGAGTTACGCAAGGGACTTTTCAACTATCCATCAACTCTTTGCTTTTCCTGATACATGCATAGGGCCCATTCCAATTTTCACACAGGTGACACTTGTACATGAAGCGTGTAACACACTAAGATAAAATGCTCAGCAAGTTTTTTTGTATTGAAAAAATGAAAGTATAACTGATGTGCAATCTAAATGATAGGAAAATTCTGGAGAACACATCTTACCTATATTTAATAGTGCATGGAATCATTGGGAGATGTAAGGGAAGTATCTATTGGATGCTAAAGAACCAACAGCTGCTGACTTTACGAGTGGTTGAAGGAACAGACTATGGTCATTACATTAAATTGGACGATGGTTAAGTAAGAAACATGGAGAAAGTTGTTTTCTCTGGAAGCTCGAAATAATGATGGTTTAGGGCTGCCTAAATCCATGGACTTTACAAAAGTTAAGTGAAAGCTATGTACTTTGAGAATAAAATGTTTCACTTCATATTTGTGAGTGTTTTACAATATATATTTATTAGCATTGAAATCCGTGCTGTACGGATTTTGGAAGAAAAAACATTAGAATGAATGATAAATTGAGCAATTGAATAAAATAAATAAAATTCAAAAAACTTTTCAGCCAACACATGGTGGTTGCCGAACAGTTTTAGTAATACTATTGATAAGTGATTTACATACTACTTGTGTTTTCCCTTACATAGTACGTGATGCATATATGCAAATATGCAATGAGGAATGAATACATTGTCACAAAGTGTATCAAAGCTTCCAAGCTACAAACGTAAGTTTCGACAAGGCATTAGGGCTTTCTTTAAAAATAATAATATATAAATATTCTATAATTTTAAACATTCTACTAATGCCTCATTATCTCTCTTTCTATGACATCACAAAACCAATACGTATATTTTTTCCTTACTTTTATCTTTTTTTTAGATGTTGGATAGGTTAGTTGGTGTCCTTTAAACATTTTTATTAAATAATATTTATGTATCATTATTCAAACATTTTTCTACTTTACAAGACATTACTCGGTAGGATGTCATTATATCAGAATATGTAACCCTTAAGGTAATGATTAGCAAAATCATTTGAAGCTAGAGCATCTCCGATGGTGGTTTTTTTTTTTTTCTTATATCACTTTTGGTGAATGACAAATTAGATTTAAGAACTTGAGCACATTTTCACTCCGACAATGAAACTACTTAAGAACTTAAAATAGGTCTTACAAATTAATAACTACTATTTCACTTCATTAAGAAGGGATTCTTAGGATATCTCCAATAAGAGCTTCTGTATTGACTTCAACAGTACATAACAACTCATGTGAATTTTGCATTATTAGAGAGCAATTGTGTGGACCAGCTTATTTTATTGTTGTTGCTATAAATACCATTGGCATTTTTCTCACATAGATGTCATCTCCAATATGTATAAATGAACGTTACCATTTCTTTCACTTGTCCAACTGACAGTTGTCGTCTTCTTTCTCTCAAAATGCAACAAATTTTAACATTAAAAATTGAAGTTACATATACTGTGAAAATAATGTTATAAACAATACACAATATATACTAACGGTTAAATTTCAAGATATGGAAAATTAAATTTTATAACATTTTTTTACACAATAATCTTTCAATTTCTCTTTCTATACTTTTTTTATAAATTCTAATCAATATAATCTCAATTAATATATTAAATTAAAAAATAAGATGAATAATAAAATATAAAAAAGGAAATATATTATGGAGATCATTTAAAAACTTTCGTGAGTCCCTTAGTTGAAGAAAAAACTTAATTGAATTGCTCGAAATTAGAAAGGTGGTATAACATCACAAAATAAATAAATAAAACATGAAATATATAGTGTAACAACTCCCATGCTCTTAATTGAATTGCTTCATTAAATATGTATGAGAACCATTTCACATGACAGCCAAATCAACCCACTACAACTCTAATGGTGCCCCAACTCAGAAGTGGTCCTTAGTTGTAAAAACTACTTAAGCAACTCGCATGCTTACTTAATTTTCCTCGTATACTTAGCTGGGACGGTAGGTTCCATATCCCACCTGCCACCATTGCACATGGTGCACTGATGATTCTATGTTTTTTTTTTATCCGCAAACGTCAGTTCTTAGTTTTTATAAGTGAAAGGAATTCAAATCCACGATTTTTTTTTTTTTTCAATCATTAAATCGTCCTTATAACTCCTATGGGCGTAATATTATAAAAGGAAACACAGAAAGTGGAAAAGTAACTGTGTAACCAAAGTTACCAAATGATAGGAGAGATCAGGGAAAACATCTTTTGTGCATGTAAAAAACATGACAAAGCAACTACCATTGAATAAGTAAATGCTTTACACAAATCAACTCATAAACAATGTACATAACTAATTCAGCCAAACGTCGTTACTTGCCACTGGCAGAGATCCGACCAATCATATGCTTGTCTTGAACTACTGCAGCATTTTGCAATAAATCTAATAGCAAAGAATCACAATGCAATTGTTCTTTTTCTTCCTTTTTTTCTTTTTGTTTTGGAGATCTGTACAAATACTGAGCTGATATTAGTTGTCAGGAGAACAAGGGCTTCCTTCATTCACAAAGATTCTTGGCTTCTGAAATGCTATGATTCGTTCTTGCTCATTAGTGTGGGTGTGACTGAAACTACACCAATGAGAAACAAAGTAGCAATTGAGTTGAAATCATAGAGATCACCCACGGATTGTAACTCTCCAAGAGCCAACCCAGCCTGCATAACAAAACCAGCCAGAAACTCAAATACAATCACAGTAACAGTTGAAATAAAAATGTGTATGATTCATTAGGATAATAGGACCCTTTTCAAAAGGGAAAAGGCAGAGGAAATTATCCAACATGCGGAGTATTTACAGAAAGCTATAGCAGAAACTAGAGTGTGAACTTCATTTCAGTTTCCAATTGAGAGCATTAATCTGCTGTTAGCACAACAACTCAATTTGCAAAAACTGAAGTGCAAAAAAAATAATAAAAACGAGTTAGCTATTTGTACAACAATCTGTATATCATTTTTTTTTCTATCTCTCTCTATCACTATCACATCATTAATTAGTAATTAAATTTTACACTTTTCTCTCTCCTCTCTCTTTTTCTCCCATTATTGTAAAATTTGTTTTACAAATATAATTTCTAAATAAGATTTGTTTTTTCCATAGCTACATACCTTGACTGTGACATAGGCAGCAGGTATCAGCCCAATAACAGTTGCCAAGAAGAAAATATGATAAGGCACATCCACAATTGGAGAAGCAAAATTAATAAATGTGTTGGGCAGGGTCGGAGTCAGTCTTAGAAAAAGCATGTAGTTCAACAAACCCTTTCTTCTTTTAGCTACCTGGAGGATAAAACTAGAAATTTAATTCCATGCTTAGATTAAATCAAATCCATTGTAATGGGAAGTTAAAAACAAACCTGGGTTTGGAAGAATTTCAACTTTTCAGGCCAGAGAGAGGACAGAATAGGTCGTCCAATAAGTTTAGACAGGAAATAGCATGAAGAAGCTCCTGCAGTGGCAGTGAAAACAACCAGAGCCACACCTTTAAAGACTCCAAAGAGTGCTCCAGCAAGCAATGACATGAACACAGTCCCTGGAATCATGAAAGTCTGCATGAAAATATATACCACGCAGTACCCCACCAAGACTTGTGCAGTGTAGTCACTTGTATAGCTCTCAAGGTTATCCCTACAGAAGTAAATGAAAGATAGATAAAGCATTGCACAATTTATGTTGTCATTTGTCAACTTCCCAGATCAACTACATTCCCATTTCTACATAAGCACAAACATTTGAAACTTGAAAGGAAAAAACAAGGCAGGAGAAATTATATCCACATTCCACACATTGAAATGAAAAGCAAAGTCATGGTAGATTCCATCATTTAAACCTGCTCCCACTGTAGATCAAATGATTGAGAAAACATATATAGGTTTGTTAAATCTGGTCGAAATTTAAAAGGCTGAGTCATATAGTCTCTTTTATTCTCCATTTAACCACCCCATGATGAGTAGCATTTATTTGAAGCAAAACACATGACTTGTGTAGTGTGTATTATTACCCAATAGGAAGCAAGTCAAACACAACAAAAGGGTGACACTGAAACAGTTCACAAGGCTCCCATATGGTGGAGTTGGGGAGAGTAGATGGCTCCAAGTCACAAGGCATAAACCATACCTTTGCACCAAGGCTCATACTCCCAAGTCAAACACAATGGAACCGTAAAAATACATATCGCTTGATCTCAGTCACAGCCGCACAAAGAGTCGGTTGGGGTTGCAACTTGCAACTATTATTTTATTTATTAAAGATGGAAACAAGTTTTCAAAAAAAATAAAAAATGAAAACAAGTTAGAACCTAGGACTAACTGTAAACTATACAAGTTGTCATTAATGGAACCCTATCAAAATAGCACGTGAGCCATCAACCAATAAACACTTGCAAGTTGCAAGTAAAAGATGCCAGCTTGTTGACTCAAAGCAAAATCCTCAATTAATTATTACTAACAGATTAGCACCTATGAATAATAACAAACCCAATTTTCTCATACTCATTCCAAGCTGCTGGATCCCCCCGAAACTCAAATACCCTTTCCAGATCTGCTTTTCCAAGCGATAAAAAGAGAAAAGGAAGACCCAAATTAAAATTGCCAAATCCTATTTACAAAGAACCCTTATGTACCAGATTCCCAAAATCACGATCTTGTGCAATCACCATGATTTGACAGAACCACGGTTCAAAGTCAGATCTTTTCAACCGAATAAAACCCAAATTGTCAATTAGAACATTCATTTAAACATCAATCACATTTAAAACGAAATAATCATCGTGAAAAGTTGGTGGGTATCACCCCAAAACGCGATAACGAGGCCAAGGTTGTTTTTTTTTTTCTTTCAAATTCACGTATAATAATATAACAAAATAGGGGGAATGTTGGTTGGAACATTACCGTAGGAGTTGAAGGTCTTGGAGGGTACGAGGGAGTTTGAGGAAGCTGTAATCGGAATCGGGCATGGTGAGGTAGACGCCGAGAAGGCCCACCGCGAAAACCAGCGCCACCGTTGAAGCCACCGTGGTTTCCCAAAAGCTCAACGGAAACTTGGACGTGGATGCCACAGGTTGTTGCTCCACCACCACCGTGTTTACACCCTCGTTCTCCATGTATTTGCCTCCTCTTTTCTCCAGGGACAAGCCTCTTTCCTTCTCTTCTTCTCTTCTCTGCCTTACCTTCAGGAGAGAGAGAGACAAGAGTTTTTACAGAGACAAAGAATATTGGTGGTTGGAGGAGTATATGTATCAAAGGAACCAATCAACTAACTCATCTTTTTTTATTCTTAAATTTCATAAACATATAACAAAAATCAAAACAGATTTTTTAAAAAAAAAAAATCAGATCCCACACAATTTAGTATTTTTTTCTCTCTTTCTTTTCAAAATAATAAATTATTATTAAATTTTGAGTGGAAATACTCATTGAATTTAATTTTCCTTCATCGGTGTAAAAAATTATACTTTATTAGCCAATTATAAAAATTTACTTGCAAATTATGTGGAACCCAATTTTATTGTCACTAATGGAACCCTATTGAAATAAAAGAAAGATTTTTTATCTCCCACGTAATTATGGATTATATATATAAAAATTAACACACTTATCTTATCATATATATATATATATATATATATATATATATATATATATATATATATATATATATATATATATATAATCCATAATTAAATAATAATATAAAGAATAATTTCAAAATTTGAAATTCTTAACATTCTTTTATTAATCTTTTTACATTTTTTTGTTAATCATACTTTACTTTCTTCATATAGTAAATATTAGTAGTAGGTTTTATATTTTCAAAATATTAAAGGCGTTTTTAAATTTTTATTTGAAATATTGTTAATTTAGTCTTTTTTTAATTAGGTTCAGTTATCTTAAAATGTATGAAAATATAAGAATAAATACGCATTAAATATAATTATTATTTTAATATTTTTTTAAACAAATAAAAGTTAAGAAAATATATAACAAAATAAGATTATTTAATGTTAAAACTATTTATTTTTTATAAATATTTCATAATTTTTTACTTTATTTAAGAAAGGTTTTGGATAAGGGTGAAGCTTAAAAAAAGGTCTTTCATTATTTTGAAATAACAAATAGGGTAATTCTTTAGGCGACGTATCTTTTGGACCAAAAGCTATAGTATTGAATTCATTAATTGATATGTGTGACTTGTAAGTTTGAGAAAAAAAAAATAAGGAAAGAAAACACTAATAAATAATAATAGAGATTTATATTGTGCAGGTGAATGGCGTGGGCGTGGGCGTGGGCGTGGGTTCCATAAAACGACCCCACATGGCCGCGTTTTATTTATGGTTTTATTGTTTATGCGATGGGAGTGTTGTGTTGATTTAATTTGTGCGGTGAAAGTGCCACGCAATAATAAGAATGTGGGGAGTGTGAAGATGAAGAATAAATATCTATGAAGGTGTGATTCCGTAACAAAATAATTTTTAAAAAATAAAAAATATAAATTTAGTTTTTGAATATATAAAAATATGATAAATTAATATTATTGTTAAATTTTAAATCATTTTATCATGAAATTATAATATTTAAGAATTAATTTGATAATAAATTATAATTTTGAATGTAAATTTTAGTAATTAATTCATTATTAAATTATTTATATAATTATTATTATTTTCATTTTTTATATATTTAAAATTTAAAATTTTTATTTTTCAGAACTAATTTATCCTAAATAAACAAAAGGCGTGGTATCGTAGAGGAAGTTAATTATTGAAGAGGTCCAATGCGGCATAATTAACGTCAAACGTGCTTTTCGGGGTTCTTCACGCAACAGCTCACACCTCTTGCCCCCCATAATAAACCCTCCCTTCATCTTGTCTCTTTGCTCAAACGTTTTCTAATTTTTATTTTTAAATTTTTTTGTTGTCGTAACACTCTTTCTTTTGTTTTATTTATTGTGGTCGAAGTTTTATATGTTCCAAAGCATATTCACTTTTGAGATTTAGAATATCCCATGTATGGTGTTTATTATAAAAAAATACAATAAAACATTATGTAAAAAATGGTATTTTTAGTTATTTTATATTTTCCTCTCATTAAATATTATTATCATATTGGCAAATATTAATAAGGAGTTCCTATTATGTCTAGAGTATAATTCATTGATTTTTGAAATTATATTTTGGTATAACTTCTTTTAGAAAATATAATTATTTATTTCATGAGTTTTATTTTGATGCAATGTTAGTTAAAAAAAAAATTAGATTGTCAATTAATTAAAAAATACTTTACATGTAGTTTTTAAAATGGTTATTATAAAATTTAGTAATTTTTAATTATATGATAATCTGTAAGTGGATAACAATATAAAAAGTTTACTCTACCAATAATATTTTAATTAAGGTATGTTATGTTTTTAGACACTTTTTTAAACAAATAAGAAATTTTATCCTTAAAATTAATTTCTACTAAATACAGTATGTTGTTTATCTTTTGAATCATTCACCTAATAAATTACTCCCTCCATCTTATTATAATTGTCATTTTATGTTATTTTATACATATTAAAAAATAGATAAAAAAGAATAATAATTTTATAAAATTAATCTTATATTATCATTAATTTATTTATATATTATGTTATCTAATTTTAACATTATAAGGAATATAAGTAAAAAATTAATTAATATTAAAAATCTAAAATAATAATTATTTTAGTATATTTTTTTTTTACACAATAGTTATAATAGGACGGAGGGAGTAATTAAACCGTGGAAATTTTAGGTCCAACATTAATAAGCATTAAAAAACAAGAAACAAATTAGCGAATAATAATTTTACATTAATAAATAATAAATTAAGCATTTATCACAGAAAAGTAAAACATTTACATCATCATCCTAAAAGAAAATAGTACTACTACATATATAAAAGCACACTCGAAGTTTAAAAATTCAAAGAAAGATATTAAAATAATAAGATAAGATAAATGAAGAGATATATCGACGGATTTTATTTATTATTCAAGGTGCTCATTCTCATTGATTTCGGTCCAAGCTAGTCTTTGGTTCAATATATTCAGTGGATATAAATTGTGAATAAAAAGGATCATTAGCTGACTTTATTGTTCACTTTTTGATGGCTGACTTTATTGTGAGTAAAATATCCAGGTTTTCAGAATAAACAAATTTAAGCAAAGACTAGCTTGGATCATTAGCTGACTTTATTTGATTTAGTCTATTTGACTTGATCTTTGATAGTTTTAGAAAGTTTATCTTCTTCGTTATATTATAATTTATATGATTTTGGTAAAAATCTTTCCCACATCTTTTCTTACTCATTTTTTCTTGTGTGAATTTGTGGGTCATTCTAAATCATAATTTGTTAGTTTTTATTGTTGGAATAAACCTATATCTTGGGAGATTTTATCCATCAAGCGGATAAATCATTAAAAACCATGTAAACTCACAATCACTTAATGTACAACACAAAGTTATAAGAAAAGAGAGAGGATCTTCGTATTTAATCTATCTCAAAGGCTTGAACTCATTCAACCCTTCCTAATTCCATAACACTTTTACAGTGTGTTTGGATAAGAAATTTTAAATTCTAAGAATTTTGAATATTTCAATTGAAATTTTTTTATTTTTAAAATTTTGTGTTTGGATAAAAAAAGTTAAAATTATGAGGTGAAAAAAAAATGAATGAAAAAAAAGAAAATATATGATTGGTGTGCTAGTTATATGTGTTCCTCTACGCTCATACCCAATCGATGTTTCACAATCATACGGTGATTTTTGAAAAAGACGATAAGAAGAGAATTTCAATTTCTCACATTTTAAAAGGAAATTGAAATTCCAGATTTTTAGTTGTTTAAAATTCTGTTTTAAAATTCCAAAATTTTAAATTTTTCACAAAAAAAAACATCCGAACAATGAATTCTAAATTACAGAAATTTAAATTTTCTGATAAATTACTTTTCTCAGTTAAAATATTCTATCCAAACATACTCTTATAGTAAAAGAATAAATATAGTATTATATAAGATTAAATAGGTTGAAAGGAAACCAATATCTATTATAGGTTGGAAGAAAACCAATATCTATTAGGATATCTCAAACATATACCTAGCATATCATAGTTCATTTTTAAGATGAATCTTAGTTATCGTCTATCTTATTTGTTCACTCTTCCTTCATATGAAATGAAATTTTTCTTAGACATATTATGTTATTATCGCTTTGTCTAGATAAATTAAAGCTAGATTGATAATGCCTCATCAGCTTTCCCATCAAAGAACGTGTATGTTGGACAAGGATCTTAATAACCATCTTCTACAAAACTTACATAAATTGTTTTATAAAGCACACCCCTTCCTTTTTTTGGGATCAATGTTATAAAAGTACTAATAATCTCTACCACACAACTTAGATCTGGAAATATTCCTTAGACTAGCTCAATAGCTCATAATAATTTCTCCAACATATCAATGGTGTTTTATGATTTAGAATGTCATTTATGTTTATCATTTCAAGTACTATAAAAAATATTAATTTAGCTTTTAAAAAAAGATTAATTTAGTTCTTTACATATATTTAGCCGTCAAGTTAATTAATCGATAAATTAATAATTATTTTACATTATGAAAGATTGAATAAAAATAAAATACTTAAAAATTATCTTGATGTCTCTTTTTCTATACTTTTTTATTTAACCACTTTTCTCTATTAATAACTTAATGAAATATCAAGCTTTTAAAGAATACAACAAACAAGTTATGTGACGCCGTATATTTTTTTTATCCTATGGTACATCCAATTAAATCATATTACATGGTCGTTATTTTTTAATTAAGGTTGATGACACTTTGTACTTTCAAATGGAATAAGTAAATTTTGCTCCAATTATCATGATTGGGGTCCACTGCAATGATAATAATTAAAACATGTAGAGTAAGATGCGCTCCATGACATCAAGTCTTGTCTGGTTTAGCGGTTAAAACGAAGCACGATGGCAACATAAAGTGTATTATGGGCTCTTTTGGAAAAGAAAAAAGAAAATAGTGTAATATTTTTTTAATCTGATTTTTTTAAAGAATGTTTTTGGATCTAATTTACATTAACTGATGATCTAAAAAATTATACGATCAATCAATTATAAAATGTTTTAAAAACTCCGGATTTTGTTTTTAATTATCTTAAAAGTTATAATATCATGAATTGCAATTAGCTAATAATATAAAAGTTCTACATTGACAAAATATAACAATTAAATTTTTTTTAGTCAAGAAGAAATTTAGTTTTATTTTTTTTTAAAAATATTGATTTTGTTATTTATAAATTTGTAAATTTTTTATAACAGTCTTTTAACTATTTAGTAATAATATGGCATGTAATTATTACCTTTCACGTCATATATCATCTTAAAATAGTCATGTATACCAAATATCTAAATGCATGTTATGTTATTATTAAATAGTAATTATTATTATCTAAATGCATGTTATGTTTTTAAATGATTGATTACATCGATCTTCCTATAATTCTTGATATAATTTTAGTTTGTCTAGTTGTTTTTTTCTCCACAATTTTAGTTCTCCAAATTTAAAATATTTAATTTTGATTTAAGCTTTAATTTTATATAAGTTTAAAAAATTTATAATTTTGATCCTCCCAATTTGAGGAAGTAAAGACATAAGTAAGTGTTGATTTGGTTTAAATGTAATTTTGATTCTTCAATTTTACTTAATCCTAATTTTGATTCTTTATTTTAAAATTGAGACATTTAATTCTTTTATTTTAAAATATTCATAATTTTGGTCCCTTTATTTTAAAATACAAACATTTGGTTTTCATATTTTAGAAAATCCTTAATTTTTGGTTTCCGTATTTTAGAAAATCTATAATTTTGGTTTAATATTTAATTTTGCTTGTGTTTTATTTTATTTCTTACTTTGTAGTTAATTAAATAATTTTTTAACGATACCTTAAATGAATATGTTAGGTTTAGGGTTCAATAAAACCAAATAAAAAGAAATAAAAGATAGACAAAATTGAGATTTTAACCAAAATTGTGAATTTTTTAAAATAGAAAAATCTCTATTTTGAAATGGAAAGATTAAAATTGTAGATTTTCTAAAATAGGAGGATCAAATATTTCAATTTTAAAATACATGAACTAAATTTACAGAATAAAAAAATAAAAATACCCAAATTATATTTAAGCTTATTTATTTTAATAAATCGGTTTGGGCACGGTTTCATGGATTTCTTAAGGGCTGGTATTTCTTACACTCCTTCTATTGCTTCATGTACTTTGTATTATATCTCACAACGTTCATTATGAAATACAAATTTATATTTTAAAATGAACTTTCTAAAATATAATAAAAAAATACATAAAACAATAGGAGGAGGAGTGAAGGAAGTTTTAACCTTTCTAAGTCTGGGAATTTTGGAGATAACGGCATGTTTCTTTTCTTTGGTCCAACATTTGTTTGTTTAATGGGTTCAAAGGATCTTAAAATTTTTGGGATCACAATATATCTCACGCGGAGGAAAAATGGGCCGCAGGCCAATAATATTCTCCAAGTAAAGTGATCGGGTTCAAGATTTTCAGTTGTGATAGCCATACTGATAAGTGATAATGGAGTTTATTGTTTTAAATATATTACAAATCATTCCATAGTCCACTTGTCACATAATATTATTATTAATAAAATCGAGTCGTGATTGAAGTTAAGATAATGAGATTTTATAGAACATGTGGTTTAGTCTAGTTTAAATTTAATAACAGGAATTGAAAACTGAACTAAATCATGATAAAGATGTTCTATTTTTTTTTTCCTTAGGGTTTGAGACTCTAGTTAGGTGCATAGCCAATCCTAGAACAACATCAATGAAGCTAGGTATGGGGACTAGTTAGATATGAGAAATTCAATATACAATGAACATATCCTTCACAAATCACTTTCTCAAGTTGCTCAGTGACAACAGCGACATGCACTACCATTAAATATGATAGTTAAAAATTAATGTTGAAATAATATATAGCTAGCATATTAATATATTTTTTTCACTCCTTTATTCATATATTTTATTTACTTTTTCCTTTCCTATTTTGTCAAGCAAACCGAAGGCAAATTTTGCAAAGACTACTGTGCTTTAGGAAAGAATTATACTTAGAATCTCTGGTTACTTTCAAACTTTTCAAGTGATCGGGAGACAAAGATTGGTCCAAGTGATGGAGACTTTAATGGCAGCCATAAAGTAAAGGGATTTAATCTTTTGTCTAGAAACATTAGAAGGACCAACCTCATTTCACTCTTCACATCATAGGACCAGTAATTCAGGAACCAGCATCTGTTGGGAAGCATTGTTTGCATATGCTAATGTTACGATCTTTGGCAAAATATGAGAGCATTGAGCAGGCCCACTCATATTTGGTAGTTGGTCCTTTCGAGGCTTTAATAGTCACCCTATACAACTGGTTATGTATTCCAATATTCCATTAATGCTTCCACAATTAATCCTTGTTTTTGACATTTGGAAATTAAATAATATTTTTAGGCAAGAGAAATTATAAGAATATACTCTCTCTTTCCGACATATTATTTTCAACATAATTTCTTTTATTGGTTAAGATTTTTTAAAAAGGATAAAGTTTTGAATTTTAAATCATATTTACCAATTTATTCTTCTGATTGTATAAATTTTAATAAATTTAAGCTACCTATAAAAAATGTGTTTAAAGGAATTTGTTAGAAAATTCATAACACTATTATCTTATAGGAAAAACAAGTTACATTAGTCATACCTATATGCAAAAAAAAAAGAAACCTTATCCATTATCATACATATATTTTAAAATAGTCACACTATTGAGAAAAAAATATGTATTCTTAAAATTTTAATGAATAATAAAGTAATTAGAATAATACATTTTTTATATGTTCACCTTAATTATATAGGGTTTAAAAAGTGACAATTTGACATATAAAAATAAGTGACAATTTAATGGGATTAAGTCTGAAAATTGTTTCATTTTAAAATAGTTGAATATTCCTCTATTATCAAATAAAAAAACAACAAACTATCAAAGATTAAACTTTAAAAGTATAATAGTCTCAAGCACCATATCCAACACAAAGGTGGACAAATAAAACAAATAATTAGTCTTTATAAAATAAGAAACATTTTTTCCTTACAATAATATAAAAAATATTTTAAATATTTAACTATAGAGTAAAAAGTTCACTACTCTATGAGAGAAATATATTCAAATAAAAAAAATACTTATAAGAGAGAGTAAGAAGATTCAACAAAAGCACAAATAAATTTAGACTTTTATATAATATATAAGGGGAAGAAGGGGATTAATATATTACATTATTTATTTTTTAAGAAAATACATACACAGATACACTGCCTGGGTCATCATCCCATAAAGATAAAAAGATAGAAAAAAAAGAAGAAAAAAGTAGCACAAAAATGTCCCGTTATGTTGGTTCCATTCCTATCTATTTCGTGTTGTCACTAAACACCACCAAAATCTTATCCCGGTTTGACTTTGACTCTCCAGTTCCATTGTCGTTTTAGCACCCCCACGCGCTTCATTAAGCGACACGAATCCATGTAACGCCCCAAACAACCTCGCCACGTGTACCCGATCCTCTACTTTCAAACTCACCTGGTCATTTTATCACCCCCTCCCGCTCTAACCCTAGTCTAAGCTATATATATATATATATATATATATATATATATATATATATATATCCACACCACTCCGTACATATCCTTTCGACTTTTCCTCTTTTCGCCATTCTCCATTCTTCATTCTTCATTCTTCTTTCCAACTCGTCTCTTTTTTCTCTCCCTCGCAAATGCGATTCGTTCGTGACATTTAGAAGAGAAGAAAAAAAATCCAATGGCGGAGGAAAAACGGTTCCGAATAGGGTACGCGCTGTTGCCGAAGAAGCAAAACAGCTTCATCCGAGACTCGCTCGTGAATCTCGCGAGATCTCGCGGGATAGACCTGATCCGGGTCGACCCGAACCGGAGCCTAACGGATCAAGGTCCATTCGATTGCGTCCTCCACAAGCTCTATGACGACGATTGGAAGCGTCAATTAACGGATTTCACCGTTAAGTACCCTAATGTCGTTGTTCTGGACTCGCCGGAATCGATCGAGAGGCTCCACAACCGGATTTTGATGCTGCAGGTGGTGTCGGAGCTGAACGTCGACGACCAGAGCGAGACGTTCGGGATTCTGAAGCAGATTGTGATATACGACAAGGATACACTCTTCGACCGGCGGAACTGGGAGGCGCTGAAGTTTCCGGTGATCGCGAAGCCCTTGGTCGCCGACGGAAGCGCGAAGTCGCACAAGATGGCGTTGGTTTTCAACCATGACGGGTTGAATTCGCTAAAGCCGCCAGTGGTGGTGCAGGAGTTCGTGAACCACGGCGGCGTGATCTTCAAGGTGTACGTCGCCGGCGAGCGCGTGAGGTGCGTGAAGTGGAAGTCCCTGTTGGACGTCGGAGAGGATGAGTTGGTAAGGGCTTCGGAGGACTTGCGGAGGTTTTCGTAGGTGTCGAATTTGGCCACCGATGAGAGAACTGACGATAGGTATTATAAGATGATGCATTTGGATGATACCGAAATGCCTCCCCTGAGCTTCATTACTCAGATAGCTCAGGGATTAAGACGTGTGATGAGGCTGAACTTGTTTAATTTCGATGTTATTCAGGATTCTCGATGCGGGAATCGTTACCTTATTGTTGATATCAATTACTTCCCCGGGTACGCTAAAATGCCCGGCTATGAGACTGTTTTGACAGACTTTTTCTGTGATGTGTTTTGCATGAAACAACAATGGGGTGAGGATTGTTCTGAGAATGCTGGTTTTGATAGTGTGATGGGTAACAAAGATGTGAGGCAGATTATGAGCAATACTTGTTGTGGTGATGGTGATGAGGGTGGTCTCCAGGTTTCTCCTCTCAGTGTGGAAGAGAAAGATAGTTCTGTTCAAGTGTGAAAATTGTGTTGAATAATGTGTGTCTCGTTCTGATACATTGTCATTATTTGGTGTTTTTTTGGGTAACCAGAGTTTGCTAAATGGACCCATGAGCCAATTGGTGGGTACAGGGTAGGCATGAGTTGCACATTCTATTTAGGCTGCAGTCGATTAGAAGGTTGTTTTGTGACTAGTTTAACCTCTTAACATGTATATTCCTTAGACCATTGCTTTTGTGGTTTTGCCTTTTAACTCAATGATGCCTTAATTCTTCATTTTGTTATTCTATTCTTGTTTTTTTTTTTTAATTTTCTTTCATTGATTGTTTATGATTTTCTTATTAAGCGATATAACTGTACCTGATTGATGGTTTTGTATATCCTGATCTGAGGTTTCTTATATATTTTGAATTGCTATTGAATTTTTTTTCTAGGCTGAATGAAAAAGTTGCTAATATTCAGTAAAATTATCGGAATAAGGAAAACAGGATGTTGACTATTTTTGCCACCCACACCTCTTAAGTTGTTTGAAGCCTGAATAACAGAGGAGAATGCTTAAAGATTTGACACAATACGATGAAACTCATAAATTATCTATAATGCCAATTAAGATTCAATGTCGTAAGATACTGGATATTCACACTCTTTATTCATGCTTAACATCTGACAGGTCTCTGTGTGCCATCTTGCAATAGTTTTTTTGGGGTTGGCTGCTCCTCGCGGTGATCTAGGATTGGTAACTAGAGTATATAAATGAAATACAGGAAAATTCCTATCTTTTGTGTATGTTAAAAGAGATGTCCAATAATGTAAAATTTTCAACATGTAAAGTGTAAACATTGTCAGATTGAATATGATATCTTTCTGGAAGACTTAGTTTAAGCCTGTCTTTTTAAAATGCAAACCCACAGGTTCTTTAGAAAACTGTCTTCTGCTGGACAATGAAGGAAATGTGCTTAGCAACTATGACTAGGATATGGTTAACTGACAAAATTGGACTTGCATCAGTGTTTTAAATCCCGGATACCGGTTTACAGCAGCCGGCCGAAAATGCTATAGTGGCATAGCCGCATGGCCGCTATTTTGAATTTTTTATATAGTCTATACACTGTATAAATTCTCATAAATGATAAAAATTACTCAAAATTAATGGCATTCATAATTAACAATAAAAAGTCATAGGTATGTTAAACAAAGGATGCAAGTAAATACCAACAAAAGTCAAATACGAGTCCCTAAAAAGCTTAATGTCTCTGGTTATTTAGAAGGCTTTTTTGGAAACAGCACACAGTGCTGCTACAACTGCTATTTGGTCCACTACTACTGCTACACTAAACCGCTTTGCTACAGCATCCCCTGTAGCGGGTAGAGGCCGCTCTGCCGCTATAGCAGTGCTATAGTGCAATATTTAAAACCCTGACTTGCATGTGTCTGTTTTCTGTTTCCTGTTCCTGGGTTGAGACAGGACACATGCTTGATGTTATTATTTACGAACAGGTGAAAGCCATATATACTTTTTCAATTGTTTTTGTTTGACCAAACTGACTGTAGTTCCTATATTAGATGCCATGGACAAAAACCTGGTGCCTTTGCATAAGTGGTACTATTAGTATTTGTTTAAAATTGTGTTGAGTGTGTATCTCATTCTACTATATTGTCATTAATGGTGCTTTATTGGTAACCAGATTTTGCTCCATGGACTCATTAGCCAATTGGTGGGTACTGGGTAGGCATCAGTTGCCATACCATTGCGTCTAAAGTTTAAAGTGATTCTTAGCATTATCTCCTATGAGTTGAACTCCAAAACGCTTAGACAAAACTTGAGCTGCACTGTTGTATGTTATTGCTTTCCCATTTCCGTCACCTTTGTTACTTTTATTCCTTTGGTCTATAAGAACTTCAACTAATACATGTTTCATATCCAAATTCCATGAAAAGTAACTTCATGTGTCCTCCCTTTTGTCGTTGCTTGTTATCTTTCTTTTCCAATTGGCTTGTTCTTTACATTGCTTGGCTCTATTTCTCTAGATCAAGAAAAATAATCACCAATATATAATTGCATAAACATAAAGGTAAGACATGTCAAATTGGTAGTTCACTATGCAATCTTTGTCTAGTAAAATCCAAATTCCAAAGTATCACAGATACATAGGTATAGAGTCAATTATTCATAAAAGGAACCAACATACAAAAGTCTACTAAAAAATTCTCCCTAAATAAAATTTTCTGTAGCTTGATAACTAGCAAACATATTCATTACTAAAGTGTTACAAAATCTTGTCCATTCTTCAGTTGCTTGGATAATTGTGACTTCATCTACATTATTGTTTCTAACTTTGTTCCCTTGTTGATTGGTTAACTCGACATCAAAAACAGATAAACATTCTGAACCTTGGACCTCCAAAGTTGAATCACTTTGTTGCTCATCTCTTATGAAATTGTGTAGCACAAAGCAGGCATTAATAATTATATCAATTTTTATAACAAAAAAAAGAAAGAGTTCTTAATATACTTCATCTTTTCTTCAATATACCAAATGACCTTTCAATTACATTCTTTGCCGTTGAATGACAGGAATTAAACAACTCCTTATAATTTTGAGGGGTATTTCCAACCCATTCATTAAGATGATATCTAGTTCTTCGATAAGGTGTTAGAAATCCAAGACCGTTTGTATATTTCTCATTTACAAGAAAGTATTTATATACATTGGTTTTAAAAACAAAAAACCATTTATATATGAAATAATAAAGTATCATTTTCATGATATTAGCATTTGGAATTTTGAGACAATTTTGACAACGCAAAACATCTCATAATTCTCGAGAATCACTTGTTTATCCTTTCCACTTAAGTAACACATATATAGACCTCATATCTAGACCACAAACTCCTAATACATTAATTTGTAAAGATATCACCCTTTCTATTAGAATATCTAAGCCTATTTCTTCAACATCAACTCTTATTGAAATATGTGCCATATCAAATACTCTAATCATTCTAAAAATATTTCAAAATTATAATAGTAAGAAGAAGGAAAAGAAAAATAAGAGTTTCCTACCCAATTAATAACTAAGACAATAATATCTACTACCTATGTTTGGATGGATTTATTTTTCAAGTTTATAATCTAATCAAGGTTATCGATGTATATAGATAATACACAGTATCATGTAAAAAATATTTATGCTCAAATTAGTCTACTTTAGTTATCTATTTTTAAGATCTCGCCATCATATCAAATAGTGTTCATAGCATTATATTTTACTTTTAAACGAATATGAGATAGAAAATGAACTTTCTTAGAATCAAATAGCTGGACACTGTATAAAGTTACGATTGTTCTAGAAACAAAGCTTTTGAAGGGAGAATAACTTGTGTCGTGTCGTGTCCTTGATTAATTACTTCTCCTTGCATCAAATCCCCTACCTAAAACATTATCTCAAAGGAGACAGTTTTCTTTAGTGTAATTGAAAACAAATGGGTGGTTGCATTGGATGTGGCCCTTTGCATATTTTTTTTTCGTTTTTATTTTTTATCTTGTTCCAGACGTAAACAATTAATTAATCTGACCTAACAGTTGGTCTGGAATCTGGACAAATTTAATAATTCCAACGACAAATTGTCATTTGGATTAGTTTCTATCTTCTATATATATGTTCATTATTTGACGTGATACTTAAGTAACAGCCCAATATTTCTTTAGTCGGCGAGAAATTGTGGTGACAAGGTTGACTTATACTTTATACAAAAAAGTCAAAAGCTTAACTTCATGGATTAATTAGACTATCTCACTGTAGAAAACATCTAGAGGTTTTTGAGTTTGTCACATTTCAATAGCAGCAAAAAAAAAAAAATAACGTACATACATATATTAAAAGAAATCCTTAGAATTTTGAATTGTAATTACAAAAGATGTCTTATTGAGAAAATAGAATCAAATCTTGTTAAGTACAAGTCTGTTTCTAGAAATACATAAAACTAAATATATAAATATGCATGTTCGTGTGTCTTTTATAGTATATGTTTTGTATACATGTATAAAAATAGAAATGATTCTAAACAATGAATTAAAAACCATGAATGAATAAAACTATTTTCTTCGGTACGTGATGTATATCCATAAGTTGATGGGATTATCCTGAAAGAGATGAACCGATGATTCTTCTACCACAAAATTGGTGACGCAGAAGTGGATGTCAAGCTGCAAAATAAAAAGGAAAATACCAGGTTAACCGAGAAAGATCAATGGTAAAAAAAAGTCTGAAAACAAGTTATCAAAAATACTATAACTAATCAAAAGCTCAAAATGTGTTAAAATAATATAATATTATAGGATGTATTATTTTTTTAAGAAAAAATATATCTATAATTTGTATAACTTTTTCTACAGTTAGGAGAGACATAAGAAAATAAGGGAGAAGTGATTAATAATTAATAAGGTTGGTATGTGACGCGATAAAAGGAATAAGAAAAAAATAAATTATAAAAAAGTGCAGTAAATCTGTAAAATTGTGTGTGTAAGAATATCATAATAACTAGTATTTTAATGTTGTCTTGAGCTTCTAATTGATTGTAGCTATAAGAATTGTGCTCACACAAAAATTAGCCAAGAATACATATACTAGTTTTGACGAAGCTGCAATCTCCCTTTTTGGTGATAACCTATAGAGAAATTATTATATGGGTCAAGATTATCATAGTTTTTTTTTTTATCAATCTTTACTCGATGAGTAATTTTTTTTTATTAATTCTTTCTAACAAATTAAAAATTTTAAATTAGGTATCACATAAACATGTGTGTTCATGAAAATATTTTCTCATAAGGTGCATGCAAGCATGTGTAGAACCTAGAGCTATTAAGACAAAAGTTGGAAAAAAAAAGCAGTTGAGAATAGGGTCTTTTTTACTCTAGAATCTCTTTCCAATAGGAACGACCGCTTGTTTCATCATCAAGCAACTTCTCCCAATCATCAAAGAAAGTGTTGGAAGGTGACTCTGTGGACGTTTGAGCTATGTTACTGTCCATTTGGTTGAACGTTCCCATCTTTGTAGAGAATGCAACTAATGCAGGAAGAGGGTTTTCTGCTTGATTTTCACGTGAAGTAGTAGTGTTGCTAATTTTGTTGTAATCAGTATCTTGTGGAATAGATCCACCCTCTAAATCTGCCCATGATTTTGATACATCCTGCTGAGAGCACTCACTTTGTGCTTGAGAGTATAAACCAGGGTTAGCATATTCTTCACTACCACTGAACACCACATGAGGCTCCTTATTAGTTTGGAAGAGGTTTGTGCCGTTCAGAAATAAAGGGTTCAGGTTGGGATTGGATAAGAGGTAAGGGTTATTACCCACGTTAACAAATGAATAGTTGTTCATAAGTTGCAACAGATTTTGCAGAAGTTGAATTTTGGCTAGCTGAGTGATATCTGGTTGTAAACCAAGAGGGTTATTGCCCCAAGTAGTGTTCATGGCACTGCTCAAGTTTGACGTGCCAAGCAACTGAGAAAGACTCATGAGGTGATTCAAGTCTGTCCTTGGCTTGTGAGTTTCTGGATCAATACCCATCTTCAGAAGCTTTTTCCTTATGTGAGTGTTCCAATAGTTCTTGATCTCATTGTCGGTTCGTCCTGGCAGATGGGTTGCAATCTTTGACCACCTACAAAAACAACAACACAGACATAAGATTGATTTAATATGTAATTGAAGAAGAGTGAAAGAAAAAAAAAATAAATCACATGTTCGAATTCTTTCGATTAACATTTCTAACCAATATAATAAACTAACATTTGATAATAAAAAAACCTACAACAACAACAAAAATATTACTTACATAGTTTTCAATTTGTTAAGGGATATATAGTCATTTTAGCTTCAGAAAATTTTCTCCTTCATTTGATGTTTTTGATAAATAATTACAAAAACACTACCTTATTTTCATTTTATTTTTTATTTTCAAATAAAGATTTGGTTTCATTATTTCCCATATGAATATCCTTTAAAAATAAGGTAAACTTTTTATTATGTAAGTAATTAAAATAGAAAACGCTTTTTTTCCAACTAAACAATAATTATCATGTATATATACAAAGTAAGAAAACATGTACATACTTGTTTCCGAGAACTGAATGAAGGTTGATGATAATCCTCTCATCTTCTTCACTGAATTTGCCTCTCTTGATATCAGGCGTCAGATAGTTTGTCCACCTTAATCTGCAGCTCTTACCACACCTATTGAGACCTGCACGCTTTGGAAGTGTTCTCCAACTGCCATGGCCGTGTTTGCTGATATAATCAATCAGCTTCTCATCTTCTTCTGGCGTCCATGGCCCTTTCTTTACACCAACATTCTCTTCACAGCATGGTGACCTTCCCATAATGCAGTGGCACAGCGAATATATTTTCTAAGGCAAAGAATAGTTAGCAGTTATTAGCAAGTGTATGCTCTTGGGGAAAAGCTAAGTTAACTAGGACCGTATAGCATAGGTTAATTGCTCGTGATATTTGGTTTTATAGGTGCAGAGGGGATGTGCATATTCAAGAAATGATGTCATCATTATTATTGTTTTTTTCAATTAGGTTTAATTATTTTTTTTTGAATTGAGAAACCAAATGGAAACATGTATATACCAGGGAAATGGCTTAGTTTGGCAGTGTGAAAGAAGTTACCTAGAGATTACCCTTTGGCAATTTTCCGCCACACGGAGAACTTTATTGTCAGATAAGTTATAACGAAAATCAGGATTAGGTAGGGCAAGTGCCGTTTAAGCATAAGGTAAGTTCGTTGAATTTCCTAAAGTACCTATACATATAATTAAGGTTTGAATCCGGTTTGAAATATCCATTGTTTTTTCATTAAGTTATTTTGCATTTGACCTGTTGGTTCAGCGTTTGAAGATCTTCGATACAATCGAGACATGGGAATAACAGAAAAACCTTTTTTTTTTAAGTAGTAGGATAGCCCATGAATGGAGGGGTGTTTGGCACTTAATTTGGGGGGTTATGTCTTATGATATACTACAGTTGAATTGGGACTACTACAAACAAAAAGTTTAACCATGCAAAAAGAGTGTGCTAGCGCCAAATGAATTTAAAACGATTACAAGTGTTGTTGGTATTATCCTCTACCTATAATTAGAGTTTTATCTTACTAATTTACATTAACCTTTAATAAAAATCTTCATTAAGCAGATTACCGAGTCGAAACTCGATCCAATTCTAATTAAAAAACAATACTAAAAACATCTACAAAACTGCATCCAATTTAAATCTAGCGTAGGTAAAATTTATCTGATTGTTTGCTAGTTAAATGTATAAATATGAGATCGATGCCTCAATTTTCTCTTGTATTAATGGAACAGTGCCTTTTTTCTACAGTGTAATCAAATGAATTTTTGTTGTTTAATTAGCTTGTCATCAAAATTAATGACCCTGTAGTGTGCCCTACCTTTTCAGTGAGATTCTGAAGTTTTATTGTAGTATAAATTACCTGAAATATTAATTGCACCATCAACTAGCTTTTGTCTTGCTCCTTTCAATATAAAAAAAAAAAAAAATTAGCTAGTCTTGCATGTATATACATACACACGATATTAATTCTGCAGTTAAATTATTTATTACATTGTAAAGAGATCTTAGAATTATATCTATATATTCGGTCCTGCAAGCTGCATGTGCTGGGAACTAGCCTGAGACCATAATATCTTTTTTTATGATGGAATTTTCTATATATCCAAACTTCATATTTGACGATGTGGTGAGTAGCATTTATCAGGATAAGAGTTCGAAGAGTAAAAAAATTATGTTGGGGAAACAAAAAAAGAAGAAGTGTATTTTATGACATTGAAAATTTTTTGAAGCTTGAAGTTGAAAATCCCCTAGCAAATAAGGTCTCCTCGTGGGTCCATCCGAGTGCGTAGGTGGTGTAAAATCATTGTCGTAAGTAACATGCATGGATGCTTCCTATGTTCCTTCTTCAGTCACAATATATATCTTGAGGTCGTTGTTCATTTTCTTCATCAGCGTGGTCATCAACTTTGTCATTTTCTTCTTATATTTGCATGCCCTCGAGCATGCGTGTTGTCATGACGAACGTCTGCTTGATAATAATTCTCAAGCAAGAACCATTCTCCACCTGCTCCTCATTCATTGTACTCGTTTCAAGGATTCAAATTTCTCAGACGACGGAACAGTAGTGTTTAATTTCTCCACAGTTACTACGTTATAAAATATCTACTTTAAAACAAAAAGAGAAGAGGGCGCGTGCAAAAATTTCTCCAATTGCCTATATTCATTAGGATATTGTAAAGATGATCCTCTTTTAGTACTATACTTTTCTTTATTATTTTGGGTTTTTGTTGATAATACGATCCTGTTACTGAACAAAATTTATTACCCATTAAGCACGTAGTCAAAGGACAAAATTAAAAGCAATTAAGAGAGGAGATTTTCAATAAATATTATCCAAATGATATCAAAGCTAACCCTTTTAAGATAAGAGTAATTTGTAATCAAATCATGTTCTATGGTTATCACATTACCACTAGCTAGGGTCCTAGTGGAAAATTTGGGTACTGTAAGCATAAAGTTATAAGTTTTAGTTTAACCAGGGATGAAAATTGTACGCACAAGTAGTAGTTACTCGTTTTGCCGAATAAAAAATTAGTTTGTAATAAAATTGGAAAATATTTTCAAAAACAAGAAGATTTTTTTTACATGAATAGGAAATATTTGAAATTATAATGTTTCCCTATACAATTATTACTTTTAATATTACTTTTCTTCATTGAATACGAAATTTACAATCTTGTTCCTTTTTCGGCGAGAATTTTATTACTTTTCTTTACTTTATTCCTTTTTCGTATAAAAGGGCACGAGATTAGCTAGCCAGAACCAGAAAGGATAACATTTCCCCATACAATTATTTACAGAAGATATGGTTATTTTGCACAAGAATCAAATTGCCCACCTCAAAACGTCATTTTACCAATGATGGATTTGATACGCATGAAGTCAATCTAATTAACCCAATGCAAGTTCAACATTAATTGAAAAGTGCTCACCGTGTACTGCATAAATATTGAAAACACGTATCCATTTCAGACACATAACACATACTACTAAGGTAGCTAGGAAAAAGGTAGAAAATAATTGCGAACAGATAAAATGTCATTGAAGTTACGGATACGAGATCGAATTGGAGGGACACGTACCCACATCTTTTTTTTTTTATGAAAATTTAAAATGTTTGACATTTTATTGATAACAGTTTGATTCTGACCTCTCAAATCATAATGTCCAGGGTTGACATGATCGTCAAAGAGGGAGTGACATCATAACCTAGATTTGTCAACCATAAAACTGTGAACTTGGTAAGATATGCCGGCAATGCTTCAACTTCTTACCTCATTAATTTACTCAATCAATTTTATTTTACGCTTATTTGGATGACCAACCGTACACTACTCAACAGCTAGAACAATTTTGAAATTAAGCAGCAATGAAACGAAGCTATAGAGTATAGATTAGCAACATTTTTAAAGACATTTATGAACTGTTCTACTTATCAAACTTGGTTTCCTTCCATAAGAATAATTAACACCAATCACAAAAATACATAATTATTGAGTTAATTTTTACCATAAATAAGATCTAACTTGATTTTGTGATTATCTAACGTTGTTATAATAAAATTTTCAGAACAAAAAATAGATTATGCCTATTATTATGTTTATTCTGATTAGTGTTTGCTTTCTTATTTTGTTATAAATGTTTATTATAATGTTATATTTGTAACGATAAAAAAAAGAGAAAAAATGAAGATTAAATTATATTTTACCCTTAAGTGAAACGAAATTTAGAGTTTGAAAAATTAATTCAATGAAAATTTATTGACATTTTAATTCAATGAAAAGTTACCGATATTTTGGTCAAATCTATTCAAGAGTCATGTAGATAATTATTTTTGTAACATGTTTATATCATAGTATCACGTAAGCTCTTTCATTAATAGACGAAAGTTAATAACCGAATAAATTTGTTGCATTTTTTTTTTTACTTTCGTCAATTAAAATTTAAATTTTTATCTTTTAGAAATAAATTTATCAACGCTTTGCATATTAAAAGATAAAAATAACTATTTACCATTATCTAAATGATTGACATCCATTTTATTATGTTAACTAACATTATCAATCTGATAAAATGTCTTTCAAAAGTTATTTTACTTGAGTTCTTTTGCATAACCATATCTGATTGATTAAGATTAAAAGTTAGTTAATAATCATATAATTACTTAAGATTATTTTTAAAAAAAGTCAAAAAAATGCACACACGACTTCAATTTCTTACAATAATAATATAAAAAAAAGGTTTTCACTTGCTACATTATATATTGTGCTTTGTTTGTCCCTTTCCATAATAACAAGAGAATTCGATCGAAGAGAACATATATATAGAAACTTGGAAAATTAGGTAGGTAACGTGTTTCCCCACGCATGAACGCAAGCTTTCTCTAAATATTGCACTGCTCAATACCGAGGTTTGGTATGTCTTAATTTAATTAAATAATATATAATCATATAGATAATTCGGTCAAAAATAAAAAAATCATATATATAACGGTATATACCTAATTTAAGGAGAATGTAATTTTTTTATCATAGGAGAATGTCAAATTCTTATGCATTGAGCGACTCTTTGGCAGATATCTTCTCTGTAACTCCTTGTTCTTATTTTGATTGCGAAACCTCAGGGCCTTAAAGTCAAGTACACAGTAACTGCAAATGTATGAAGTTCCAACTCAAATAATATATCTTACAAAAATGCTAACAACACGTGTTTATACTTTTGTTATTATATAGATAATATCTCAATCAGATCCTACTAGTAAAGATATTCAAACAAAATTCCATCCAGTAATACATGCAATATTACAAGTTATAAAAAAAAAAATCCAGTAATACAGTATTAAAAGGAAAATATTAAAAAGAGTATGAAAGAAGAGTCTCAGAACAAGATTTCACTTACAAGAGAATATGGAGCTAGGCATCTGATCAATTAATTAAAACAAGTTTTCGCAAATCTATTATCCATTATTTGTGATTTTTAATTTCTTTCCCATATAGTTAGAATTCACTTATACAAATAAATATATTAAGTGCGTTATATTATCGGAATAATAAGATTAATTTGATGATAAAAAAATATAAAGGAAAAAAATATTGTAAATTTGAAGTCATTAAAAAAAATTAACCATTAACATTATTAATGGATAAAAAAAACAAGTGTGTTATAATGTTATATTAACGTAAAATTTCTTTATACCTTTATAAAACAATATTTTTTATGCAACATGAAGAGGGAGAGGGAGGCAAACCTGCTTTTTTAAGCAACTATACTTATCAGAAACAGAGGGGGATAAATTTTTACGTGAAAATTGCAAGAGAAATAATTGAGCAAGTGAAAAAGGAAATTAAATATATCTGCAGTTCAAGATTTTATAGTAATTATATTCAATATTCATAGAAATTTTTTGTCATTCATAATTTTGTCCAATTTCAGCCGGACATCTTCTGTAAAAGAATATTTGTGGTCTTAAAAAACAAGGTATAAGTAAAAGTGTTTAGTTCTTTTTCTTTCTTTCTGAGTTAAACTTTATAGACCTCCATCTCGAACTTCTTTTTCTGAGTTTTTCTCCGGTCAATATCTTGAAGGTATCACTTAGGCAGTGTTTGAATAACAGTCTGCCCACATTCCAATGCAAATAAATGGAAAAACTTGTCTCTAGTTGGATTGAAATGAAAGGAGGTTTGAGATGTAGGGATGGAAATACAAATACATGTTTAATGCATGTGTTTGGTTTATAGTTAAAATTGTTATGGTATATATTTAAATGTAGATTCAACTAATAAAATAAAATTGAAAGTTTTGATTTTTTGGTAAAATTATTTTTATATCAAACGTTATTTTGCATCAATTTTTCGAACATTATCTTATTGCTGCACAATAATCCGAAGAAAGAAGAAAGAATGTAATATACGGTCAAATGTTTGACTGCTGTTGGTAAAGCATAGGAGAATCCGAGTTCCTTATAGACATACCATAATAGGCTGCTCAGACCCACCAATTAGTTATACTATAAATAAAAGTAAAAAAAAATTCTATTCTTGTGCATGTTTTATATAGCTGTCTCTTTATAATTAATAGAGAAAAATACGAGACAAGTGATATAGTAGAAATAAAATGAGATAACAAAATTATTAAAAAAAAGTGAAGAAAAACATGAGTAAAAATAAAATAGTATAATATTTATAAATTAAACTATTTATAATTGAAGATTGATTAAGTGGCGCTCGAACTTTTCTTAGTGCCGCCACATATGGTTGGACGACTCTAGCTAGCTATAGGAAAGACATTCATCTTCAGTATTATAATTTTTAGGTAATTAATTATACTGGTTAGGCATTTGACTATAGGTTATAAAGTCCTACAAAAACTTGTTACTACTAACTTAAGCAGTCATTCTATGTAATCTATATCTAGCCGGCCACATGCATTTATCAAATATTTCAAATATGATATTTATCGGTTAAAACCAATGAGGGCCAATGGTTTTTCCCCAACTAGGGCAATTGCATTGGTTATTGTATGACATTTATCTACCCTGTTCCTTTTTCGAAGTTGTATAATCTTTTCAATGCAAAAATGGAGTTAAATAACTCCGTAGAGTAGTATTGCACCAAATTAAGTATGCTGAGATCGTTTAATCCGTTTTTACTTAAGATAAGTTAGGCAATCCCTCTTTGTTGCCTTTTTCTCTTTCAATGTTTTTATTTTTTTCTCTCTATAAAATATACTTTTAGTGCTTTATATTTTCTATTATATTCCGTATAATATCTTATTTTTTAAAATGTTTAATTCAGTTCTTTATGTTTTTAAAATGAATAAAAAATATTAATTCTTTGCAAACAATCATCCTTCTTAATTTTCAAACATGATTTTGAACCCTTGTTCAGCTTATTTGAGATGTGAAACTTGTCTAATTATTAGATTCACATACATAAAAATTATAAAACTTAACTAATGTTCAAACAAAAAATTGACATAAACATAATGAAGTTTGCGTGAAAAATGAATCCAATGAGTTACCGAAAAAATAAAAAATTTAATATTATATTCTTTTCTAATTGTCCAAGAGACTCATTTGCCCATGTGATTTTTATAATGTTTATAACCATTAAAGTTCAAACATCAATTGAAATCTGTAGTTTTCATGTCAGTAAATTTAATGAGATAAGTTTCACATCTTAAATTAGTAAAAAAAAATAATTCAAAATTGTATTGTAAAATAAAAAACTATTATTATTTAAGAAAAATTATTTTTACTCACTTTAAAATTATAAAGACTAATTAAACTTATATGTAATTCAACTTGCATATTTTTATCTATTGTGAAACTTCACTTTTACACCTGAATTTTAATTATCTTTTCCTTAAGTGTTAATCTCTTTTATGATAACTTTCTCTCAAGCTAAAGTCTTTTTCATGTAAGAGTACTAATACAATAATAGCCTCTAGAGCATAACCATTACCACCAACATATTCATTGACGTGGCTAGATTTTTCCTGTTTTATCCCGTTCACCTGTTTCACAACAAGTGTGATGTTAAAAGAAGATTATATTGCAGTATAAACCTATAGTATCTATGTTAACAGTTTTAAGAGTTTAAATTGATAGAAGCACGTTCAGAAATTAACCACAATTAATTAGCATATGAAATTTTCTGTACTGACGATTATATAATTTTGTTGAGCTAGAAGTTTTTGTGAGAGTTCTTTACTTTTTCTCTTGTTTTATTAGAAAATCATGCTGAAACAGGAAAAAAGGAAAGTCAAACAAATCATGGAAATATAGAATGTTTCAGGACATGGAAGTTTAGAACTTGCCATCGATTGAGATTATTTAACCATGGGAATATGAAATAAGTGAATATGAATGAATAAGTGAATCAAAAGATAGTAACTTATATATCAGAGTACGTACGGTAGTGTTCTTAAAGTTGGATTATTTGGCCACATTACATAGGCGTTCTACGGTGGTTATGGGTGAGTGGAAATTTAGATAGATATGGTAGGTTTGATATACCAAAAGAAGTTGAATAGTTCAACACTCAAAAGTAAATTATGCTCAAGTAATCTAATTTGCTTTTGACCCTTTCAAATTTGTTTATCTTTGTTGGAGTTACAAATTTGGCCACTGCAATTTTACTTGGATGGTACTGCCATTAATATATCAATGGTAATATCTAAATTTACAATTATTACAAATGGTTTGTTTGTTCTATGTATGCCTACCCCCCAAATTGAGCTAGGAAACCACAATATAATTTGTTTATTCAACTCTACTCAACGAAATACAAAGTAATAAACAACATGATAAAAAAAACAGTCTATCTGAATAAATTTCTATATAATCACTTGTAAAAGAAGAAAATGAGAAAATAAAATAAAATAAGTTTATCTATAAGTTAAAAGTAAGTTTTCGCAAAAGCTAATATGAGAAAACTTTTACAATTTAATTTCTGCATAAACTAGTTTTAACTTACTAGAAACTTATTTCATTTGTATTTTCATTTTCTTCTTTTTTAATTACTTATATATGAAGAAATTTATTTAAATAGGTTTTGAGTTTATGAATTAGAGTCATGGTGTGTATGTCAAGCGAACACCCAACCCAAGTATGGACCATTGTGCAGTGCAAGGCTGGCGTATATTGGGCTTCGGAGGCAAATATTTTGGGCGACTAATGTAAGGACTGAACACATTTTGTCACATAAAATGTTGTGAAAAAAGAACCCGGAAGTAAAGGGCGTATTTTGTGAAGTGTGTTTTGAATATTAGAAAGTGATAACAAAAGTGTTAAAGTGTTACTGTAATCATATACCCAAAAAAAAATGTAGGTTAAAATAAAAATTTGGTCCTCATTTTTGAATTAATTTTTGTAAAATATACATTTTTGTTCTTGAATAGAAAAAAAGTTTTCTTTTTCTAAATAGTGGTAATGAAATTTAAATCTGAGACTTCATGCAAATTACTCAAATTTCTCACTAAGCCAAGCCAACCTAGAATTACATAAAAACATCGTTCACGAATTGATCCCTGTTAATTGTCGGATTTAAAACAACACTATATTTGGTCCTACGTGACACTATTTTTAGTTTTAGTCATAAAAAACACTATATTTTGGTTTTTAATCTTTACACTTGACATATAGTTTTTCGTTTTAGGCTCTAAATGAAAATAACTCTAACATTGTTATAACTTTAATAAGCGGTAGAAACTGAATTGTAATTAACTTTTTACGTAAAGACCAAACTGGAAAAAAAAAATCACTTAGGAACTAAAGGAAAAAATAGCATCGGATACAGGAAGTAAAATAATAATTAACAAAAAAATGTATTACTGATTACAAGAAAATTTACAGAGAGAAAACTCAACACGAGCTACAAAATTTATTGATCCTTGAAGTTATATTTCAGACATAGCGAGACAAAATTATATCGCATAGTTCACGTGAGAGTCCAGTAACAGCAGTTCTACAGTACAGCATGAGGATGCCATTTGTTTGAGGTAATGTTAACAAACATTTTAGTTATAATGTTCATATTTATTATAATTTTAATTATGTTTTGAACGTGGATGTATGATATCATTAACACTTTGAATAATATTTAAGCAATAAAGTTAAGAGTTATATTATTTTTATAATATAATCCTTTTTTCTATTCATCTTTTTTTTTATTGCATCATCACTCATTTTATCTTATATTTTTCTTTTCTCTTCCTATTTCTCTCGTGGTCGTAAAATAAATTGTATACACCTTATTGTCCGAATTAATATGATTTCTCTACACTTAAACAAAGGTTCTATGATGCTATAATAACCAGATGTGATGCTTAATAAATGAGGATCATGAACTAGATACATGAAGCCATTTTACTTTTTTTATAGCACTTACAAACATATATATATATATATATATATATATAGTATGAAATTATTCGGATCCGACATCAGCTTCCCAACCCACATCATTCTCTATAAACGTGGGGGGAAAAACTAAAAAAATACAAAATCAGTATAAAAAATCCATGTTCGTTTGTTATGTTCTTCCAATATACTATAATTGATGCTGCTGTTGTTGAAGGTTGACTAATTTATAGTATGCTCCATTTTTATTCTCTATAAGACTTGAATGAGTCCCTTGGTCAATTATCTTTCCATCTTGCAAAACTGAGATTTGGTCTGCATTTCTTATAGTGGATAGCCTATGTGCCACCATAACTGTAGTTCTGTTCTGCATTAATCTGTCCAATGCTTGTTGCACAATACGCTCTGACTCAACATCAAGTGCACTAGTGGCTTCATCCAGAAGCAAGATTTCAGGGTTCTTTAGAACTGCTCTTGCAATGGCTACCCTTTGTCTTTGGCCACCAGATAGTTGCACTCCTCTTTCACCTACTTTGGTGGAGTAACCCTCAGGAAGACCACTGATGAAGTTATGAGCATTGGCAAGCTTAGCTGCTTCAATCACTTCTGAATCAGAGGCACCTTCTTTTCCATAAAGTATGTTTTCATAAATTGATGTTGCAAAAAGAGCTGGTTCTTGTTGTACAAGACCAATGTGTCTCCTAAGAGATTTCAGATTAAGTCTCGTGATGTCTTTTCCTGTAAGAATTTGATTTATCATTGATAGAACTTAGAAATATGTTACATGCACATGGCATATGAATGCAAATGTGATCAATAAGCCATCTCTAGAATGGTTGACTTATGCATGCAAATGCATGTTGAGCCTTAGTCATTTTACTTTGGAAAACTTAACTTATGCTACTCTTCGTTCTTTTGAACTAGTCATGGATTGAATGAATGAAGTAGTGATAGTTCAAATATCTTACCATCAATTAACACCCTTCCGGATGTTGGATCATAAAATCTGAGTATAAGGGAGATCACCGAGCTTTTACCAGAACCACTTTGCCCCACTAAGGCAACACTCTTGCCTGCAGGAACTCTTAGATTGAAATCCTTGAAAATAATTACATCTGGCCTTGAAGGGTAGCTGAAATTGATTCTTTTGAGCTCGATTGTTCCATCCACTGTCTTCAACTCTTCTCCAACCTCACATGATATTCCTGACTTTCTATCCATCACTTCAAAAACTGATGCAACCATTTGATTCCCTTTCAAAAGGTCTGGGGCCAGGGCCAATGTCTCCCCCATGGCCAGTGCTGTTACTATCAAAACAAAAAATGCCTTCATAATTGATTTAAAGCTAGCAAGCTCCTTTTCCATTAAAACAGATCCATACCTGCAAAAGGTATACACTCTCAGCACATGGGTAACCACCATTTGATGAGTCATTTATCCTATAATAAGAAACCTATTTAAGATAAAAATGAAGTTAAAGCATCTACCACAAGGCAAGGCCATAAGATGAGAAAATAAAGAACTGGGAAATGCCATAGAATATGCCAGCAATTTGGCCTCGTTGAAGTGAGCGTTTGGAGGGATCAACGAGCTCATTAGCATAAAGGTCAAGGACCTTTTCTTCAGAACAAAATGCGGCAACAGTGCGTATATTGCTCACAGCCTCCCCAGCCAGCATGTTGGCTTTTAGATATGCTTTGCTCAAGTTGCCACCATAGCCTTTCATAAAAAGTTTCTGAAATGATCCTAGGGAAGTATTAAAACGCAAACAGGTATGCTAGTTCCATAATTTTGAAATGTGGAGCAAGGAACCTCACCTCACTGATATGACCACTAATGATCAAAGGATATGTGGCTATGACAACCAGTGTTATTCTCCAGTTCAAGATGAAGGCAACAATAAATGAAGCAACAACCAAACCAATATTCTGTAACAGAATTGTTGAACGATCAACAACTATAGTTCGTAATAATGTTGCATCAGTCTCTAACTGCGATGAAAGCATGGAACTTGTGTTGTTTGTATCGTCAAACCAGCCAATTTCATTCTTCAAGATAGCTGCAGACAGATGAACAAGAGAAGTAATAATCAGCAAGTGCAAAAGCACCTTTAAAATAGAATTCATCAGAAGATTGATAGACCATGAACATAATGAATCCTTAAAATATGTAACACAGCATACACATCCATTTACAAAATAATGCAATTTTTTCGCATACATTCACATGCAGTGTAAAATTGATCTGAGTAAGATTGTAAGAAGCTTGAAAGGAAATATTTCATAGCAAGAAAATTGAGTATGTGATGGAGAAAGTAATAATCAGTTGATCAAAATTACCAGAAAACATCATTTCTCTCACACGAAGGGTTAGTCGCTCTCCCATGATTCCAAAAGAAAGATGTTCAATGGCATGGACAGTGACAGTTATAACTGCTGCTCCACAGAAGAGGAATGCAATTTTTTTAACTTCGTGACATGTTGTCTCCCAGTCCATATAGTATGATACAAGTGCGTGAGAAATTCCAAGTGCAAAAAGTGGCATCTGTGCTCCAGCAATAAATGCACATAAGGTCCCAGCAACCCCATAAAACCAGTCAGGACCAACCATAGAGTACAGCCTTGCTGCTGAAACATGCCTTTTCTTGCCTGCATTTTCTGTTTCTTCAGCACAAACCCGGCCAATAGATTCTTTATCTGATCGAAAACTACCACCAAGGCTTGTTGTTGTACGGGATAATTCTCTTGAGTAGGTTATGCTACAATCACAAGAAAAATATAATCATAAGCTGCATGTTAATGGAATTGTACCAAGTAGCAAATGTAAAAGATTTCTAATATCTGATTTATTCATTATAGTCACTTCAGTAAACACAAAAGTTAGACAGATAAACATGCATTTTCCAAAAAATACTATTAATGTATGGGTCAATACCTCATATGTTGACATAAGTAATAAATTTCATTTCAGATAATTGCAGTTGAGTAAATGACAATTGCATGTGTACTGAGATAGTAATTTGGCCCAACTTTTTTCTAGCTTTTCTTCTCAGAATCTAGGACAAACACATTTAGAGAAAAACTCTTAAAAAACCAAAGAGCTTATATTTCATAAAAGGAAAAGGGGAAAAGTAGCTTTTATAAATAAATAAAAAGCTAACTGAAGTAACTTAAATAAAATAATTGGACCTAAATGTCACAATGAGAATGAAGAACCTTGGTTGGCGTCCCATGCTAGGACCAATTGATGGGAGGCGATGTAGAGAAGCAGCCTCCTGGAGTTGAACAAGAGATGCATAAACACTAGTTGGGTTGGCCATGAGCTCTTCATGGTTACCAGTTTCCACAATCTTCCCTCCCTGCACAACAGCAATCATATCTGCATTCCTAATGGTAGAGAGTCTGTGTGCCACTACAACAGTTGTTCTCCCAACCATCACACGATCAAGAGCCTCCTGCACACTCTTCTCAGACTCAGCATCCAGAGCACTAGTCGCTTCGTCCAACAAAAGGATTGATGGATTCTTCACGATTGCACGAGATATTGCAATCCTTTGCTTCTGCCCTCCTGAAAGTTGTATACCTCTCTCACCAACCTGAAAAAAAAATGACTTAGTATCACCTCTTAAGGAAAAGAAAGGATCCACTATATTTTACTTTGTTATAGAAACCATTTTTCAGCCCTTGAAACACTCGTATCTACCATATAGTTTTGTTCAAATGTTATTTCTATATTCCAATATGCATCCCTGTAATTTGTTTCAAAGAACTTAAATCTTAGCTACAGTTGCTACATGTTAAAATAGATTACTTATAGATATTTTTCTTCAACAGCTTGTAATTCATTGTTGGAATCACTCCAATAGGAATTTCAACTATTATCAAACCAGTATGATCATCAATCATTCTGATTTTTCCTTAATTAGCTCTTCCTTCAATGTTACATTACATTTCGGGAAAAAAAACACTACTGAATATATGTATAGCCACATATTTAAGAATTTTTTTGGATGCTGTTATATATAAGCAATGTGCACAAATCAAATATCTTACCTGAGTTTCTAGTCTATCAGGAAGATTGTTGATGAAAGACTGAGCATCTGAAAGCTTCACAGCACGTTTTAGTTCTTCAAGAGTGGCATCATCTTTTCCATAAAGTATGTTCTCCTTGATGCTTGTAGCAAAAAGCGCAGGTTCTTGATTAACCAGCCCAATTTGCTGCCTAAGCCATTTGAGATCAAGTTCCCTGATATCATTCCTGTCTAATAGTATCTGACCAGAAAGTGGTTCATAAAAGCGCTCAATCAATGATATGACAGTGCTCTTTCCAGAACCACTTCCTCCCACAAGGGCTACAATTTTCCCTGAAGGAATGTCAAGACACAGGTTGTTGAATATTGCTACATCTGGACGAGACGGGTAACTGAAACAGATGTTCTTGAACTGGATATGACCCTCCAATTTGCCTAACTTGCGACCGGTTTTTGAGCTACTTTTGCTCACTGTGTCCCTCTCTATCATCTCAAAAATTGGATAAGCTGCTGCCTTTGCTCGAATGAATGCAGATATATCTGGTGCTGCCTGCCCCAGTGACCTGAGAAACAAAACATGACCTTCACATACATACCTTAATTTAGGAAAAAGTAATCTTAACACAAGAAATACAACCTTAAACCACTTAGATAAAATCCACAAGTGCAATGTCAGTTATAGTCCGGTTGATTAACAATTGGCAAGGAAGTGTTAAATTAAATAGTCTATGCACAGACTATGTAAATAAGTTTTACATTTTTATTCAATCGAAAACTATCAAGTAAGAAAAATTTGTTGATTTTTATAATAATTATCTTAAAAATTATGATTTCTGGTTGGTTGTAACAATACATAGAAATTAAACTCTTAAGATTAAAAGCAAAAGTTCTAATAGTAAGTAATTTACTCTAGTGAAGAACAGCAAAATATACTATCATTGAATTTCAATGTATCTTCATTGCATGTGTGTGCATGTGGCACTTTCTGCATGAAAATTAAAACCAAAGAAAACACACAACTTATTCTAATTCTATCATGCACAATAAATAACTCTCAGAGTATGCCTTGTAAAATACAATGAAATAGCTTTGGCCAAATATGAGAAAAGATAGTAAGTTCTTACAGGCCAGCGATCACAACGTTGAGCATGGTAGTGAAAGACTCGCCTCCATTGGCAATATTCTTGTGAACAACAATGCTAGTGAACCAAACAAGCAAAGACCATGATAGAAAAAGGACACAGTGCATTGAGCCCAAGCCCAGGCCCTTTGCCAAACCTGCTTTTCTACCGTTTACATAAGTTTTCATGAGTGCAGCTTTATATGATCTTACTGCCCTTTCTTCTCCCGCAAATGCTTGAACCGTTCTAACATTGCCAATCACCTGAAACCCACAAAAAGTGCAACTCATTCACTTAATAAAATCAAGTATTAATGGATCATGTATAAAAGAATTAGCAAAACATTATTTATAGGGTCATGCTAACTAAAAAGTACAATGGTTAAGAAACTAAAAAAAAAATATTTAATGTGTAAATCATATGAAAGCGTAAAAAAGATAACGAACCATGTAATTTTACGCCTCATAAACAAAACATTATTCTAAGTTTCTTTATCAATGCCCTTAGAATATTGGCTAACAATTTTCTTATTTATATTGCCATTTTGAAATTCATGTAAATGAGACAGGTTTCACTCTTAATGTAGTGAAAGTCAATGTCAATTACTAGTATGTTGTTAGTATTCTTTAATGTGTCAAATAACATATACCGTCCCTAATACACTTTCAACTAATTCACGTTCCTTACGAAAAATTACTAATTTAATTATTAAATTTGTCAATTAATTATACTATCATTCTAAAATTATCATTTTCTTATTTCTTTATCCACTTAATTATTTCTCATTAATTTTTTGAGAAAGAATAATTAAGTAAGATATGTAAGAAAAAAATAATTAATATATCTAGAAATTAAAAAAGAATCTTATAAAAAAACAAATAAATTTTTAAAAATAATCTTATAATTAAGGGCGGGGGAGTATATAAATAGTGTGTTGTTATCATTCTTTAATCAACTTTGCCAACACACTAAATATCAAACCATAGGTAGCAAGATACAATTTTTTTTACGTAAGCAAGATACAATTTGATTAATTATGTACAAGAAAGTTCAACATATTTTCTTAAATTTGAGTCAATTACCTCTTCAGCGATTTCACCAGCCCTCACGTAGGCTTTTCGAACTTTTGCAATGAGCCCAATTGTGACGTATGCATAAAGACCTCCAGCAAGAGCAATCAAGGGTACAATTGAAAGTGTCACTAAACTGATCTGCCACACTCTAACAAACCCAATAACAAAGCCCGCTACAAATCGGCTTATGTAGTGCATGAAGTTCCCCACCTGTAAATACCAACCTTCAATGATCAATCTTAGTACCAAAGTTGATAACATACTCTCTCACAAATTAAATTATTGCCATTGCACATTTATTAATAGAATTATATTATTTTTCATTATAAACTCTAATGGAGTATAATATTTTTTATCCATAAAAATAAAAAACAAATATCGAAAGTTTATAACAACATACACATTCTATTCCATCAAGTTACTCCCCTTCAGTACTGTAATATATAATAAATTTATTAATTTTTATAGTTATCTTAAAAATTACACAAAAATGATTTCTAACGAGTTAAGAGCACTTGCTAGTATTTATCTTTAATAAATAAATATTGGGTTAGTCTATTATTAAAATAAAAATAAAAACTAACATTTTATGCCGATAAAAAAAAACAACAAAAAGCTTGCTACATTATATCATATAGATTAAGAGAAGAAACTAAAACCATTGAAATGGCTTTGTAACTCAATAGTAATGTTTTGGTTGTGGGTACGTGTTTGCTGACTGGTCACACAGCTAGTGTTGGTAGATGCTTAATCATAATTGCATGCATCCTGGAGTAAGTGTGCATATATTCGAGGCACATGCAGCTCAGCTAAAAAGCGCAAAACCTTAAAAACAACGCAACCATATCGACCAGACTTATAAATGCAGCTATCAAATGCTGCATTAAATCCACTGTGTTCGACTTACACACACACATACATATATATATATATATATACATACATATATCAACTCTACGGTGTACGAAACAAAACAAAGGCAGAAGCAGAGGAAGGGATGAACAATGACTATAAAGAACGTCAACAGGTGTAGTGATTGTTTTACCGCTTCGAGTGAGAGTCCCAAACCAGTGTGCGTGATAATGAATGAGCATTTAAGACTATATGTAAATCTTAATTGCATAACTACAAAACATTTAATAGATTTAATGCCTATGTTTTGTTTTTAAATTAATATTTGAAGGACACTTTTTGTCTTTTTTTTAAGCATAATATTGATAGAAAATATTATAGGAAATAGTCTTCCTACAATTATTAATTTTTGTCGGAAACTATTAACACATAAAAGATGATTATATTTTTTTAATATAATTTATTACATATCTAAAGGTCAATTAAAATTGGAACTCTAAATCATTTAATCATTATCACTTATGCCAAGAAAGTTGTTGGTAAATACACTTTGGTAATGTAATCCTAATATTGTAAAGGAGTACTATTTTTAATAATTTTCTTAATACTCCTATTTTACAAAGGTGGTATTAAATTAAAAAGTTAAACACATTTAACATTTTCTTCCTCAGATAACTAATAAAATTATACTATTAAGAAATTATATGAAAAGTGTTAAGAAAATTATCCACCGTCATATTTATTGAAAAAGAGTAATTGTTTTTCCTCTTTAGCTGGTGATTTTACCTACCTCCGTATCAATTAAAGAAAATGTCTCTTTCATTCTCCGTCAGGTGATTTAATATTTTACCAAAAGTACATAATGTAATTATGTAAACAAAAATGATGTTAAAAAAATATTTCTCTTTATTTTCTTGCTTTGGAGAAGATGAAGAATTGGGGAAGGCGCCATAAATTAATACTCCAATTGACAGCGCAAAAGTGAAGGACAAATAATAATGAAAACCATTTTTGAGGTCACAATAATGAAAACCATTCAATTATAGGTAGATTGAAGAAGCTAGAAAGAAAACCTAACGAGGTTAAAGTTGAAATTGACCGGGAAATAACATTCTTGTCGTTTCACAACATCTTAGTAATTTATACTTTAATGATGATATAAAAATATGAAATATTTTCTCAAAAGGCAAATGCATACCTTCTCGGATAGTGCATCTTGAACAATGATAATGTCACTAGTAATGGAAGAAATAACCTCTCCTGTTGAAGCCTCGGTATCAAATAGACTAATATCTTGATTCAACATTGATTTCAAATAAGCCATTCTCATCTTTGCAGCTTGACGTTCCCCAGTATGCATCCAACAAGCCACCTCTATATAATCACTCCATCAGCAATATATACTTTAGTAGCTATAATAAAACTGAAAAATTAAATCAGCTGAGATTATATATATATATATAATTTTTTTTTTACTAGGCTACTTCCATACCTGTCCAAGATGAAAACAATATTGCTATACTTAGATACACAAAATCCAACGAGTACTGCAAAATTGCAAAAAAAAAAATACCACATTAAGGCACATGCAGCTAATAAGAGAATAGCATTTCTTGAATGGAAAAAAGTCAAAATTACCCTTCAATCGATGAAAAAGCATCATGGTATTTTTTTTTTTCCAACTAACCTTAAAAGTTCAATTAGAAAGTGGACAAAGACAAAAAAAAAAGGGTTTTTACTTGTTACTGCAACACAAACCTTGGCAACTTTGTGAGAGGCTTCCTTGGGGAAAAGATAGGCCAAGCCTATGACATTGATCAACTTTCCAAAGAAGATAAAGAAAACGGGAACAGAAGCACCATGTACAATTGCCCCAACAGACCCAACACCCATTAAAACATAGTCATAGAAGTCAGCAAAAGAGAAGAGTTTCAGCAGAGAAACTTTGTGTTCCTTTTTGTTGCTCTTAGCATCATCCACGGCCGAGTCACCGGAGAGGGTACCCCGGTCTGACATTTTGGCCTGAAAAAGAGAAGAAAAAGGAACAATCCCTTCACTAAAAACAAGAAAAAAAAAAGCTAGTAGCAGCTAACACTACAAGGTGTCCTGCAACTGCAAACTGCAATGTACGTTGCAAAAGGCAAAAAAGTGAAGATGAGAAGGAAAAAGAGGGAAGAAACTAGAGTGGAGAAGGTAGGAATGATGGGGTAGGGGGTGGTGGATGCGTCATAATATACAAGGTAGAAAAGAAGATGGAATATTTATTATAATTAAGGATTAGATATAGAATGCAAGGTTCACATTCAAGTTACTACTAAGATTGTGATAATAACCTTGACATATAATTATAATAATAATATTTATTGAAGTCAGCTTAAAACTTGCTTCTGTGTTTGATTCTTTTGCGGTTATAACTTAGCTCTTTCTTGGGTCATTGCGTGACTGGTTCATATACTGATGAGCTGTGATTTTTGCAGCTAAGCCATAGAAATCCACACTCACTCTCTCTGTCTCTCTCCTCTGCATTAAATTGCATTGAGAGAGAGTTGTTGGAGTTTGCTATATATAAGCATGTAGGCTCCAATAAGTTGAATTGGGCTTGGATGAGTCGGTGACTAAGACTTAGTACTATGACTGTACCTACATAAGGAAAATAACTAAGAAAATGAATAGGGAAACCATTTAAAATCAAGGTTTGGGTGTTGCATTTTCTTAATTTTTCGTTTTCATGTAGATTTCTTGTACATAAATGTCAGATACACTATCAACTTCTTTAGAATTCTCAATTAATAATAATAATAATAATAACACTTTTCATCTAATAACAAATTGTTAGTGTTTTCGACTAAGTTTGATGTCCAATGTGCATAGCAGGTCAACTTGCCTCGGAATACTACTGCATCAACTCAAAAACAAAAGCGTAGAAAAGATCAAACGCCCGAACACATGCTTCCTAAGATACATCCGAAAACAACAAATTTTTTTATTATTAATAAACAATAATATGTATCTACTGCTAAATGCCTAAATAGGGTGTTATAGTTATTAAAATTTCTTTAGCCTCAAGGAAAACAATCTAATCCAACTTATACATGCATAAATATAATCAACGTGGTTATACTATAGATGAGTATGTATTTCATCCTATCATTTAAAATATTAATTGGTTTGAGTGTTTATGTGTCTTTTGTAGGTATGCATCACTTTAATTCTTGTAAAAACTCACCCTAGTTAATGTTTATTAGAGTTTGATCATAATCAACAATCATGTATTACACTACGAGTTCTAGATGCTTCAATCATATATGCATCTATGAAAATTTGCTATTTTTTTATAATAATTACTTTAAAAATTTGATAATATAGTAACAATGCATAAAAATAAAATAATAATATACAATGATTTCTAATCATGCAAAAAAACTAAATAATAATAATGTAATACAATGATTAGTATTAAATGACGTTATTTAGTCGTAAGAATTTTCTAAAAAGAAAACCATAAGAATAATTTATTTTGAAATAATAAAACATAATAGTTGAAAAGAAAGAAAAAAAAACAGAAAAAAAAAATAAATATAAAAGATAGTATATCCCTGATAGCTGATATAATTCGTTCACATATCATAGGCATACCGTGATATCCATGTGGGGGTTGGGGGATTAAAAGGTATATTTGAAAAAGAAAAATATTAAAGCACAATTTTTTTCAATTATTATTGGAATTTGGAAAATATGTTAATACCAATTGGTTGAGAAAGTGAAATTTTATGTAATGAGCTAAAACTAACATGTTTCCTATACCGTTGTTGTGCATCACCATCTATGAGCATTTTTCGTACGAAATATGGATCCGATGAAATCAAAGCCCCTTCAAAATTCTCCAATAGAAAGTTTGAATTTCCATTGAAAAACACTAGACGTAGAAGCAATATATATCAGCTTCTGCACATTTCTCTCCTTTGTTTCATCAGGTTTGAACAAGTCACAGAATTTGTATAAGGTTAAAATATTTTTTCGTCTTTATAAATTGGTAATGTTTAGATTTTGTCTATGTTAAAAATTATGTTTTTTTCTCATAAAATATAAATGTGTTATATTTTAACTTGAAGTAAATTTTAAATATATCTAAGCCCAACGTAATAATTTGTGGCAATTATAAATTTAGAATTTAAAAATTGTCACAAATTGAAGTAAAATTATCACAAATTGCATTTTTTTCTATACTTTTGTGATGTTTTTTAAAATCCAAAAATTCTCACGTGTGTTTAGATTTACACGAATTTTACTCCGGATCAAAATATAACACATTACGAGAATGAAAAATTTTACATAAACAAAATCTAAAATTTGCCAATTTTATAAGGACTTAAAATATATTTTAACAGGAATTTGAATAACTTAGTTTAAATTTTTTAAGTCAAATACAATAAAAGGCTTCACTTTTAAAAGGATTTAGTTAAATTCTATTTAACTCTAAAGTGTGCTTAGTTAATCAATCAATTTTGTTTAAGACAGTTAATCAATTAGTTAAATTCTATTTAACTGAGGTGTGCTTAGTAAATCAATTAATTAAGCCCACCCCCTCAAACGGCAATTAATTCCATATTAAAAAGTAATAGAAACACTACTTAATTGGGGGTGGGGGTGTCACGAATCAAATTTCATATACGTTGTCAAGCTTAATAAATAGAAGAAAACGATTTAAACAGTTTTAAATTGGGATGTCACTATAAGAAGAACTTTACTTAATCACAAGCCTAACTCAAATTAATTCACATTTATATATATAAAGTTACTTATTCAATGACAAAATGAAATTATGAAAAATAAAAAGAGGGCCTTATTTAGACAAGCGCTAACACGTGGGGCAGAGCAACAAACATCCCAAAGACATATCCTTTTATCTTAACAGGTTATATGGGCGTATACAGCAGAAACTGTCACGCCATACCATAAACATGTAAAGTCACCGAATATTTGGATGTTCTAACATCTTTTACATGTACTTTGAAATTACTAGTTATTTATTTATTTCTTTATTTTTTTTACTACCAGTGTCAATATGCTCAAAAATCAATGATCTATCTCATTTTGTTTTGTTGGCTATTCGAAATTAATGGGAAATTTCCACAAATTATGAAAACTTCATTTGGGTCCGGCTTGAATGGTCTAAATGCAACTTTAATTGCCTCTACCCAACCGTTTACCTATATTTTAAATGCCATGATAATAATTGGTTTACTTTGTCCTTCTTTTCCATATTTCCATCCAATCCTTGTGACATATTCTACTCTTACCAATATGCATACACATGACCTGATTGACCTCCAAATCATACACGCATCTTTTTATTTATATAAAATAGATTTTGTTGAAATCCTGAGATATATATACTTGAAAACAAAATCAATAATAAATTAAACTCAATCAGTATAGCTTATCCTTTGAAACATTAATTAAACTCAATAGAAAAAAAAAATGACACTCCATCCTCAAAAGTCGTGGGGAGAAAGAAGAAAAGAAAAACGCATGCATCATGTATAACTTAACCAATTGTCTTTTAACTACTAAAATATCATGGAGTAATATTGAATTTGGGAACGTTAAAAGCAAATTGTATCCTAGCGGGTACACGATAGAAGTGGGGCAAAAATCGTGAAATGGAATTTAATGTATGTAAATTGGAATACTGACATGACACGTTAGGAAGAAGAATATTGATGTCCTTGGTGCTCTTATTAGGAGTGTAGAAAGAAATTAACTAAGTGCATGATGGATCTTGATCTTGATCTTGATCTTGAACAAACATAAAGTGATGATAATTATAGTAGTAATAATGAACATGCACAAATAGTTGAGCGATTCAAGTTGGGCTAGCAATAGTTGTTGGAAAACTTTAATAACTGATAGGCAACCGAAAAATTGATGCTAATTAATGCAGTTGTGGAAACTGATTGGGACTAGCTGTCACGCTTTCAAAAGAAACTCATCTATATTATCCTCTATATTTACCTAAATAATTAAATTCAATTGGTAACTTAGACATCTTTGGTTCCTTCAACAGAGTCGTGTAATGCTGTTGGTGGGGATTCATCATCGTGATTCTGCTACGTATACACACTAGTATGTTGCTTTTATGGAGTTTAATTACGCCACATACGCATGCAGAAGATGAATATATTTAGTTTAATATTTTACAGTATTCTTTTTGGAGATTTTTTTTAGGGTTTTAAAAGCATATACTCCTGTGGTAGTAAGGTCACGAGGTGTATTGTATTTGTTGGTAGAATAGAGTATTAGTCTTGGAGGCATATTGGTCAAAAGGTGGCAATATGCCTTGTTTCTATTTTGTCAAATCTTTTGTAAGACATTTTGGATTTAGTTTGGTACACCTTCTGCTACAATTGAGTGTTTAATAATACATCAGTTGTCTTTGAAAAAAGAAGAAGTAGAAGATATACACACGCCCACTCAGACTAAAAAAATCTAAAAATTGAGAAGACAATAGTATGAGAATCACAGTTAGGACGTTGAAGCTAATAATTATAGCTTATGAGAATCACATTCAAAATATGAAAAATCACACCCAAAACATGAAACCAAATATGTTAAAGATTGATTTGTTATTGAGCACAAAATATATGTTATAATTCCACTTTCTGAGAAGGAGAAAATTTTTGCATTCCTTTATTTTTAAAAATTCTCTATATTCTGCATTTCTATGTCCTTAAAAATGGAAAGAAAAATACGTTTTCCATTCATCTAAATACATTCGAGAAGAAAATTGCCAGATGTTACATATTGGTTGAGACAAAAACTTATCAAAACAATAATAGTTCTTGCATCCTGATTGTCATCAATCATTTAATCTTCACAGTGCGTGAAATCATTGTTCATTTAAAAATGTCTCACGAGAAATACGTGGCATATGTACAGAGTAAAGACAGACAATTCGTACTTTATTTTCAGTCAAGCTAAAAAATAATTAAAAATGCCCAAAAAATAGTTTAAACCCTCGGGTTAGTTAATTATTCCGGATTTGTTTCCTTTTAATTTAAGTAAATGTGATATAAAAGAAGTTTCATACCATTCATCATAAAAAAATGTATTCCTTAGGTTTAACACTATTAAGGAAGTTTTTGTTAATTACAAAACTTATATTTTTACTTTTATTTTTCCTCTTTCCTTTCATTTCCCTTGAGGATCCTAGGTTCAACATTAAGAAAAATATTTATGATGTTAGGCATTTCACTTAAAAATTGATTATATTTTGTGATAATGCAAGATTTTTATAATATTTTTTTAAAATATCAACAACTTAATAATAAAAATATATCATTTTAAAGTATTTATAATTTAAGAGATTTTTAAAGATGTAGAATAAATAAACCTTGAATAATAACTTAATAATAACCTTTGTATTTTTCTAAAAAAAATAACCTCTCTGTATCTACTTTTATTTTTTAACTAATTAAGTCACATATTTATTTGTTTCATATAAGTTTTATAAACATTTGTATCAAATCAAATTAATAATTTTTAACTAGTTTTTTTTTATCAAAGGACGTTTTTTATTTTCTTAATCTCTTTTAAATCATTGCTCAAATTTAATTCTTCAATCAATAATAAACACAATGAAATGTGTATGTGGAGCCGATAAGCTTATAGTTTTTGATAGTTAGATTCTTCAATGCGGATGCCAATATATTTCTATAGATTTATGAAAACAATAATAATCTTATAATATAATGATAGCAACATTTTATCAATATTCGTACTTAATTAAGTTTTGCTTAACTAACCATTTTTTGTCACTCCTCAAGGCCTCACTAGATCTCAAAGTCTTAGAACAATCCTTGTTAAACAGAGAAGAAACCATGACTCTTTTCTCAAGCTAAGGGGAGATAAGAATAAAATTCCTTGGTGAAACAGTATGCCAATCAACATTAATTGCCATGTGCAATTTTCTCGCAGAGAATGTGCAACATCTTGCTTTGGTATCGCCGTCATTTATTTACATGGTCCTTTCAATCATGTGGTGAAGATGATGATTATAATGATGTTGTAATTTAAAATCGCTTTGCACCTGATGAAGTCCCCAGATCAGTCCAAGAGATCACTCTTGAAAGATACCTAGCACATTGTAGAGCATATGTACTTAAAAAAAAAAAAAAAAAACACATGCATCCTCGATGATAATTATATTAAAATTGGATAGAATTATTATCAACGATAAAAATTTTCTTAGAAATATTTAAGATAGATATGCATGTAAGATTTGAACTTAGATCTCTAGTTAACTTGAAATATTCATATGTCATGGCAACTCAAATCAGAGTTTCTTATATAACAGTAATAGTAAATAGAAACTTATAAGTGAGTTTTATGTCATTGGAAAGCAATTGCGTAAAACTTACTTATTGTTTGGGTTATTAATAAGCAATCCGTTTTTTTTTTTTTTAGGAAATGTGGGTCACCTTTTATTTATTAAAATATAATATTTTTTTCTCCTTAGAAATATAATAGTATTTGTATATTGTAGGATCAATTTGGAAAGGTTTAATGAGATTTCTGGTTGGAGGAAAAAAATAAACCAGTATGTCTTTGGTTTCTGGTTGTAAAATTAATTCTAATTTTAATATTAATTTTGAATACATTTTCATATGTTTGGTTTCATATTTGAGGAGAGTTCAAAATTAATTTTATATTTAAAATTGATTATGAGTTAAGCAGCTTTAATAGCTTCTGGGTTAGATCAAAATTTATGTATTAAATTTTATTCTTAACTTAATTTTATAATAAAAATATTCAAACATTAATCACATTACTTCAAAATAAATTTTAATGTTCATCCAAACACACTAAATTGCTTAAAATAAAAATATGATATGACATTGTTCCTTAAAATAAAAAATGTGATATGACATTATAAAAAAAATATAAAATATTATTAAAAATGTAATAAAGAAACTCTAATGATATTCCCTGAGTTGATCCACTATGCTCAATTGCTCAATAGTTATAGGGCATATGTATGTCATATCATCATCACATCTATTGATCGTATATAAACAGCATTTGTATTTTAATTCTACTGCATTTACAAACTTGAGAACAAAAGTGGCTAGTAATTAATATTTGTCATATTATTTAACTGTATATATAATACAAGTCATGCCCAAATAGCTAACTAGGTTAGTAGAGTCCAGCACTGCGAATTTATGATTATGTAAAGTGGGTCACATATTTAGGTTCCATTCATCATGTCCAAAACAGAAGTATGTATAAAGAGCTGTCTTCTTAAAGTTCCATTCTGTTTGTATGAAGATTTTCTTTAAATCGGCAGCTTGTAGCATAAATTGTGTGGGAGAGCATACAGTTTTTTTTTTCTTCTTTCAATAGTAGGTAAAATTGCTGAATTTTTAAAGTAAAAAGAAACCAGAGAAAGGGGTAGTCTGTATAGGCCTTCAATCAACAAGAGACTAGAGAGCAGAGAGACCTATAGAACCATTGCGATGTGGGCAAATGTGGACAAGTATAGTCTTGCCGTTTATTTCAAGACTATGCATTTATAACTGAATTTGAATATGTTTTTAATCATTTAGTATAAACTATTCATTGAATATCAGAATATCAGAAGGCGTGTGAAGATGTTCCCATTCAAGTTAAAATTTTCTGGCTGCTATAGCCTTCAGTTTAGGGATCAACCACAGTATTATTTTTTCCCTTATAGTAAAACTGGCTTTTTAAGGCGGCAAGTTTGGCTTGTTCATTTTCAGATTAACTTTTCTCGTAGAAAGGGAAATTGTTGAAATTGGAGTAACTGATGGGGATGTATGGGCCTATGACTAATTGCGGATGTGATATAAATAAGAAGAAAAGATTCAAAATCAAATATTTTCAATCAAAATAAGATATTGTTAATCATTGCTAGAGACAAAGGAGAAAATTTCTAGTATTTTGTAAGGTCGTGCTTAAGAAGCAGAAAATAAAAGAATTATTTATAAGTTGTTATATTTTAAAAAGAATATGTTAACAATTACTTGAGAATACTAGTTAAGCAATAAAGAGTAAAACAATTAAGAGAGTGTAACATTTTGTTTTCGGTATATTGAAAGGGTAACATTTAGTGTAACATTTTCATCTGATTTTCAATAAATATTTTTATTTATGAATTATAAAATGTCCTAAGTTAAGAAATTAATAAATAAAATATTTATGAAAATTTTGTTGAAAATACATTGAAAGTCATGATAAGAATATATTAGAAATACTTCCTAATAAAAAAAATCTATTAATTATTAACCAATGCCATTAAATATCCGTTAACATTTGCCTTAATTTATTTATCGATTTCCTAATTAGTATCTTTAGACATTCGTTTACAATATTCCTCATGAAAAAAAATGAGGGGAGTTTGATTACAATTACATACCGCACTTGTTTTCAATTAACAAGGACATAAATTAGCCAACTGTTTCCATAAATGTTTTGAAAATGTCACTTGCAGAAGACTGCTACCATAATTTCGAAATGCAGTCCATGACCTTGACATTTGTCCACAATTTTTCTGTAACTTCAGTAACCATAACACAAACGTTAGCTTTATCCCAAAAAATAATTTAAAACCTTAACCCTGCTCAAAAGATATAAAAAAACGCGTTGGGAAAGGGAAACCACACGAATATTTATAAATAAAATTTAAATAAGGTTGTAACCATCAAGAGAAACAAAATCAAATAGAAAACAGCAATAAACCATAAAAACTTCAGCTAAGTAAACTGTACAAAACTTGTTTGATTAATCTCACTTATGTTGTATTTGGTTGAGGGAAGAAGAAGAGAAATAAAGAAATAAAATGAGTTCTATACAAGTCTCACTCTTACATATCTAATGATCTACTTTAATTCAAATATTTCTTTTTTATTTTCATCTTCTCTGTCTTTATCATCTCAACTAATTACAACATAATGTATATAATCATTCTATTGATTCTAGTAGGCCATGATTTACCAAAGTGGATCCATTACTCCAAAACCACATTGATATAGATGTATAAGCTAAGACAACTAGAAATAAACTGTTTCTGCACTAGCCACTAATGCACTTTGCCCTTTTTTCCATTTCTCGTTAAAGAAAAAGGTACGTCAGCTTTAAATGGAAGTTGATGTAACACTTAGTTTCTTTATTTGAAGCAACTGCCTAATATGAAAGAGAGAAGAGTAATCTGCAGCCTAAAAAAATTGGCAAAATCCAACCAATTTTTTAAAAAATTGTAAAGATGCTTGTTGGATGAAAGACTGACAGAAATCAATAATATATCTGAAATAAAGAGTAATACCAATTTGGTCTAACGAATATTCCCGCCATCAAATTAAGATAGCTAGGTGCTACTTAACAAGAAAAGCATAGAAAGTACGTGATACTACTACAAAGAAAATTTTTAAAGTTTAGTAATTAGTAGTTATCAAGAAACGGTTTCACATCCAACAAATTTGTATGTAATCGAATATCTTAATCTTCTTATCTTCCTTTGTCCTTTTGAAAAAACAAAGAATAGCAATCAATTAACCTATAAAAACACTTTAATAAATGCAGGGAGAACTTAAATATAATAATCAATACAACCATGAACCATGGAATGCAGCTTTTGCTTAATGATATTAAAGGAACCAATTGGTTACATGAGTCGACCAGCATAGGTAGCTCGGGGATACTGTCGTTGCAGCTGTGGCCACTGAACAAAAAGTTTATCAGCCATCCGCAACTTGTACAGGAGCAGGCCTCTCAAGGAGAGCCTTCTCACTCTTGCGATACTCTCAACGTAGAAAATTAATGACCATCTGATTCCCAGTACCTGCACAGAAGCTTGAACAATTTCAGTAGAACCATAATTTATCAAATGAAGTGGATAAATGAAATTATGGAAATGATAGAAGAATAAGGAAGGGAATACGAACCTTAAATATAAATGCAATAGCACAGAGGGGAATGCAAGTTCCAGGTCCATTGCAAAGTATCTGGACAGTAGCAATACAGAATTACCTCAAATTGTAACATAGTAAAATTAATAATAGAAGCAAAGAATGATATACATGGTACCACTTCAGGTCTAATTTTAATCATTAGCCATAGCGCATGCACCATTGCAACAAAAGTAGTCCAAACGGAGGTTATATATGATTGACCAACTTCTCTACTCCGATATATCTTCATGAACTGTGCAGTATCAGTGACCCTTGTTGCATTCTGCAGTAAAATCTATTTCTGATCAGCATCTGTAAACCAGCAACAAGCAGAAGTGAAATTCAAAACTCATCAAGCTTCAATAAAAATTAACAAATTGCAAGTATGTCAATAGAAGAAATAGAAAACAGAAAAGGACAAGTTAGATAGATATATATTGTCTATTTCCTGTCCCCAAATCTGCAACTGGCAAAAGTTTGAGATTAGCAAACCAGAAAGAATGGCAGAAATCAGCAAAACAAACTATCGATACCATTCAAAAAATACAGATATTTTAATTTAGTATTTAAAAATAATTTCCATCAAGGATAATGGCAGATGATTAAAGACTACAAAGTTCTTGTGGCAATAAGCTATTATTAGATTCCTAGATACAGTCATGTAACAAAACTATAAAGCACCAGACAGCATTGCTTTGGATCTACCTATTCAAGCAACAGGTTGAATCATTAGCAGTAGTCATGTTTATAATCATCAGTCAAAGCCAATTATTGTGACATCTAAATATACAGGACTTCAGCCCATATACTATCTCCAAACAAAGAGTTCCATAATTTTCCTATAATTATCAAATGAAAGCATAGACAAAGTGTTGAACACCTATTTCTATAGCCATTAACATATTGATCCATATGTTGCAATAAAGGAGCACCAAGTTAAAAACTACCCAATTTATATTTTAGAACTCCCCCTCACCCCCACCAAAACACCCACACACACACCAAAGAAAAAAAAAAGAAAAATATAGTTCATTGAATAAAAGGTACTTCGAGAGACATAGCAAAAAATAGAACCTCAGCAGCCAGGGAATTCTCCAACAACTGAGCTTTTTGAAGACTCATATTATCAGTAGCAGCAGCAATGTAGAATCTTGGATTAAACCTACCTTTCTGTAACACTGCCAGTAGATTAAGCATCTCAGCAGTATGACCACCTACAGCAGATAAAACTATAAATTTGTGGAATTCTCATGAAATGTTTTGATATGGATGGAAAAGAAGGAAAAGAAAGTGCAAACCTGATCCTAAAATAATAAGGGTACTAAAAGGTTTTGAAGCCCTTTTGCTCAAGGGCTTGCTGCTACAGTATAAGACATAAAGGAGACGAACCAAAATCAAGGAGACAACAAAAACAGCACTTGAAAAGACAGCAATTGAAGATATGCTAGAGAAGCTGCAGCCATTGCTTTTATCCATCAGAGGTAGCTTCAAGATATCAGTCAGAGCTACACTTACATCTTCACTGCAGAATTCAGGAGAAAATAAATGTTGTAGATAATATTAGTTTCATAAGCATCTATTTATACTTACAAGTACATAACTACATATATGGAAAAGAGAGACGCATTGCTAGAACAGACACTGCATACAAGACTAGATTTTCATACAAGTGTACTAGACTAGACAAAGGGCAGAAACAGAAATACAATTAAGTGTACATACACAAACACACACATGAAGTTAAAACTTGATGCATGATCTTGCCATATCAGATTACTCATCCTCTTCACAAATCTCAGCCACCACACCCCTACCAAGCGTGAGATCTTTAACTATGGACAACACAATCCCCTGTAGATTAGAATCTTTGCAACTGGGTTTTCTTTTACCAAAAATGGGCAACCAAGCCATTTGAAATCCACATAGGAAGTTGGTATGCATAATCTATGACTCCAACAGTGGCACTGAGGCTCCATTGAACCATTTAATTTCTAGTCTTTCTCCTATAGATTCACTAATATTCATTCAGTCAAAATTTAGAGTAAACAAACAACTTGGTTCATAAACAAGACATATAATATAGGGACAAATTCAATGCTTCAATGTTTTAAGTGCACTACTAATTGATCATTTAATATTAAAGGCAAACCTACACAAAGTTGCAGCAAATGGAACACTACTCCTCCAATGGCCCCGTTAATTGCTGTGCCGGCTTTTTTTAGTGAACATGTCATGTGATTGATTTTTTTGAGTTTTAACAGATTAAGAATACAGAAGGACTAACAGGTGGTGTGATAGAAACTGGCCTAACATGGTATCTTACAAAATAAAAGAACTAAATCAGTCACTGAAATATATAGTACCAAATTCACCTGGCATGGCCTATATGTTTCATGTATCAAATTCACTGACTACTATTTACCGGGACAACAATACCAGATAAATACAGTAGCAGACAACCATCTGTTCAATACCAGAAAAATACAGAAGCAGAAAAATTCAATATGAAACAAGCATACATACACTTTATACAAGCCATGGTACAAAAATAAGAGAAAAACAAAAATGAAATTTCCTGCATTTTTTCAGCCGAGATGAAAAATACTATCTCTTCAAACTTCAAATCACATTTATTAGGTTCAGAGGTCACAGTATTACAAATTGCTACGTGAGGGAACTGTCCAATATCAACAAATTCAGTTTGCACGCAAGTGATTACGCGTGGAAGGGATTGGAAGAGATTGGAGCTGGAATTTCCTCACTGCAAAAGTATCAAAGAAGCAATTCAGAGATTAAGGAAGGAAAAGTTACAGAAGGTGGAGGCTTAATCATTAGTATCATACCATCCTTTCAAACTAAAACGCATTTGGGATCGGTAAAGGCCGAGAAACAAGTGAAAAAGGACAAGAGGTAAAACGAATAGGAATACATTCAATACAAGGAAGGATAAAGTGGAATATCCTAATTCCTAACCTTCATAACAAAATTTAAAATTGTCACGAGAAATTTATTTTTAACAAACTAAAAATGTTATACCATTAAAATAGAAAACAAATTTCAACCAACAACGCGAGTGTGTTAATAACTCCTAACTCTGTATTCCATCGTAATTAAGAGATCAAATAACTCTCATTGCACTGAATTTTAGCATAACACTATTCAATTCAAAAAGAGATTACAACGAACAATGCGAGTGCGTGTCCAGGCAAAGTGATTCCAGTGAATAAGACCAACAACACAATCCTCAATTCAAATCAAGCAACGATTCACAATCTCGGTATTTAAAACATATAACAAGAAGAAGGTAATAAAAAAATTACGAATAATAATTTACAAAAAATTAAATTCCAGTAACAAATAACAGAGCTAGAAATCTATGAACGTTTTACCCAAACTATTCCAATACAAAAATAAAATACATTATAAAGATGCGGATCTTACCGAAGACGATGTTAGTGGGATTCATGGCGACATCACCGATCAAAGGCTCGGAATCGGTGAAAGCGACGTAAGACGGCGTGGGACGCCTCTGTTCTATACTCAGATGACGATAATTTACCGAATCGGTGTAATTTCCTTCGAAATTTATAACACTGGTACATGTTTCAGAAATTTTAGCGAACTAGTCAAAAGGTATCAAAAAGTATATTTAAAAGGAGGATATCCTTCCTTGCAAAGAAAATGAAAAGGAAAGAAAAAACCTTTTTTTAATAAACTAGCGTAACAATTAACGTTTATCAACGTAAAAATAAAAAAATTAACGTTTAACAATAAAAAAAAAGTATTAATTTGAATTGATAACTTTAACCATATACTCCTCGTTAGTTGTTATATTAAAAAACATAAGAGATATTTAACATAAAATATATTTTCTTTTTAAAAATTAAATTATCTTTTATTATTTTTGTTTCCATTTTCCTAAATAAACTTTTTTTTCTTTTTGGATTTAGTATACCAAAAAGGATGAAATGTTTGTTCTACCTCAAGATTTAGTATTTGCGGCTCTGGTAGTTTTTTCTTTTGAATAAATAAATTAAAAATTAATTAAGAAAATACAAAAAACTATAAATAGTATTTACTACTTAACATGTATATTTTGAAATTTTAAAATTTAAAAACTTTTGAATCCACCATTGACACATTTTACCCACAAGGGCTAACCTTTTACATGATTGAAGACTATGAGCAAGTCTCTAGAAGTTAAAATAGAAGCCGAATACTTCAACGACAATATTGGTTCTATCTAACTTTGTTGAACCTTTTGAGGTTTACTATGATGTCTCTTATCAAGGTTTGAGTTGCATATTGGTGTGTAACATAGGAAGGTTATAGCATATGCATCTTGATAGTTGAAGATGTGTGAGAGACACTAACCTACACATGATCTAGAATTGTTGTGATGATATTTGTTTTGAAAATATGAAGACATTATCCTTCTGAAGCAAAGGTTGATGTGTTCACTGATCTCATGAGTTGGAAGTATTTGTTTGGACATAAGACAAATATGTTACATGGAGTTTTTGAAAGACTATAATTTTCAATTGATGTATCACCTAGGCAAGACAAATATAGAAGTGTATGCTCTTAATAGGAAGATAATTCATGTGTTTGCTTTGATGGAACAAGAGTTAAAGCTTGTGAAAAAGTTTAAATATCTAAATTTATATGTAAAGATGGATCATGAGCACTTTAGTTGTAATATTTTTACATTTGATAGCAGTTTTCATGAGATCATAAGGGAGAAATAATTGTTAGACCCAACTATGTGCAAAATGAATGAATTGTTGGAGACTAATAAATGCATAGACTTTAGTTTGGAAGATGATGGCATCTTAAGGTTCATGATTGGAGTTTGTATATCTCGGGACTCAAAAATAAGACAACTCATCTTAGATCAAGGTCAAAAGAGAAAGTTTGATTTGCATCCAAGTACCATGAAGAAGTTATATCATGGTTTGTTGGGGTTTGGTATGAAGAGGGATGAAATAGAATATGTGGTGACTTGTATGACTTGTTAAAAAGCTAACAACATCAAAGGTCTAGTGGTTTGTTGCAAACCTATGAGATAGTATCACCATAGATTTTGTTGTGTTTTCCTATGACAATAAAGGAGTTTGATGTTATACAGGTCATTATTGATAGGCTGACAAAGTGTGCTTACTTTTGACATATTAATATTAACATTAGGTATTTTCTTTAGAGATTGATCCAATTATACATTAAGAAGGTTGTGCTTTTACACTAGGTATCTCTGAGAATAACATCTCATTGGGATTTAAGGTTCACATTTAATAGAACTTACCTAAGATATTAGACACAAAGTTATGACTCAGTTTTACTTACAACTCATTGATGATCATTCCAAGAGGATATTTTAGTCACTTAAGAATGTGTGTTTGAATAATCTTGATAGTTAGGATGAAGTTCTACCTTTGATAAAGTTCATCTACAATCAATGACGGATCCATAATTTTTTTTAATAAGAGCAAAAAATAGTCTAATATTTTTTAAACAAAATTACTTAAGTTTTATTAAAAATGATAATAAAATTTAAAAGGATAAAGTGGGTAAAATTAAGATTAATTTTTCTCTTTTATATCTTTTACAACTATTTATATTTATCTTATTAAAAAATTATCTTGTGGCAACAAAATCTATTTTTCTTATGAGAGAAAAAAATATTTATTCAATATATTCAAGTAAAAACTTTATGGGAACAATCGCTCCCACCATGTAGATTTGCTAGTGCCTACAATAATAACTTTCATGGGAGTATTGGGATGACATTGTTTAAAGCCTTGTATGGTAGGAGTTGCAAGACATTCAGTATTAGTAACAAGATGGTGAAAAGTGATGTTTGGACCTAAGTTAGTACAATAAACGATAGAAAAAGATATAGAGGATTAAAGAAAGATGAAAATTGTCCAAAGTCATTAGAAATCATAGGATAACAAGCATATGAGACCCCTTGAGTTTGAGGAAGGTAGCCATTTTTTTCTTACTAGTCATATCTACTGTTGAAGTAGGCAGGGCAATAAAATCCAAAAAAAAAAATCCCTCCTAAATTCATTAGACCCTACTAAATTGACTCCTAAATAAAGTAATAAAATATGTGATTCAAGGAGATAAAGATATAAAATGTTGTATAATTTATTGTAAGAATTGTTATGAGAACATCACTTTTTTATTTATTAAAGATGTCTCTAAATCAATATTTTCTTTGAAAGTAAGTGAATTTCGTGTTTCAGCAATATTTTTTTGATACAATCAGTCAGTTGTGATGCTAAAACAGTATTTAGATCCACAAGAAAGTTAACAAAAATAACTAATCAATCAACATGAAAAAAGAAATGGAAGCCCTCGTCGCAAATTAACACAAGGATCAGGCTCAACTAAAGCAACAGTAAAACATTAGTGCAGCCTTGTAATTACACGTCAAAAAACACAATTTAAGATGTGTCAGAACAACCTCATCTCACATAAAAAACAATTTGAATCTTTAAATGGTCCGTTTAATGGTTAGGATAACAAAGGATAATTATCTTATCACATTATAATTCATTATTTATTGTCCTAATAAAATATGATAACGTTATTAAATCACATTGCTACAATGTATTTGTTATCTTAAGGAAAAAGATAGGTTACAACCGACAAGATATGATAAAAATTCTATCTCTTCTTTTTTTATTTTCTCTTTATATATATAATTATTATAAAAGCAAATTATACTCATTTTTTTCTTCTAAAGTTAAACTTTATTATATTTTCATCCTTCCTCTAAAATCATATTTCTTTTGTCTTCCTTGAATAATCATCGTTACTAATGATGTTAATTTTTTGAAATGTCCTAAGAACCCTTATTACTCTTGTGCAAGTGTGTTCCTAGCTCGAGTTAACATCGGATTTCCCCTGTGAAAACACCATCAACTCACTCTTCATCTCCCCGTCAACTCCATCGCCTTTGTCAACCACAATAACTTTGCTAACATTGCCTCCTTCGATATCATCTATGACCTCTTTTAGTGTTGCAGAGACCTCACCAATGATCAATACTCTCGCTGTGTGTCGCATGCAGTCACCCATCTCTGCAAATTCTGCTTCACCTCTTACGACAACACGTTGCAGGTCGATAACTATTTTGTTAAGTACGACAATGCCACCTTCATTGTGGTCGAGGACGTGACGATGACGCCACTAGATCCTCACTTCTTTCTCCCTTTTCTCGTTAGTTATTTTTAATAGTGTTAGTAGGTTAGGGGGTCACAGTATAATGGAGGGCAAAAAATCAAGAAAGTCTTGTATATGATAAAAAAAAAAGTGAAATTGAATGTAATAAGCACTAACCTCAAGAGATATGAGTGTAATTTGCTCTTTTAATATTATTCAACCTATTCCATAAATAATATATATATATATATATATATATATATATATATATATTATATTTGTATGAAAAATATATCAAATATATATAATAAATATAATATATTAATTTATATAACATATATACATATATAAAATAACAAACTAAATATATTAAATATAATATGCAATAACATATTAATTTATATATATATATATATATATATATATAATCAGTATCATTTATATAGTAATAATAATTTTGACACATAAATGCAATTAAATTATTAATTAAAAAATTTAAAAATTAAATAATCATTATTCAAATATTTTTTTAAAGAAAAATATTTTCCAAAAAAATATTTGACCAATTTAAAAACGTATATACTTTTTTATAATTATAAGAAAATTAGTTGCATAAATAAATTATAATTTTTCATAATTTAGTTAAAATATTTTTTATAATTTTTGTAATTTATAAAAATAAATTAAAAGTAATTTTTATAATTTATAAAAAATAAATTGAAAATAAATTTTTAAAAATTAAAGGTAATTTAATAAAATAATATTTTTAAATTTAAATATATCCAATTGTTATGTAATGCATATCAAATATTAAATAGAATTAAAGTTTATCATATTCTTACCGTTCATTCATGTTTCATCATATTCTATCTTAAGAAGAACGGCGATGCCGTGATGAAATTAAAATTAAGATTAAGATATTTTACCACTAAGAACAAATTAAGGTGCCAATGTAACGCCATAGTTCACACGCGGAAGACTCCTCCTTCACTCCAACCCTTCTTCTCCTCACCACAACAATTTGGGCCCACCAAACCACCCGAACTTGCAATACTGTGTCGCCAACAAGCCCGAACCGGGTCCTTCTTCCAAATCTCACTCCGTGGTAGAGGAGGATGTGATTGCAAGATGAGGTAGAAATAACGCTGTAAAATCGAAATCTTATATCACTTGGTTTTCCGTGGATTTGTGACATGATTGATTTGAACAAAAAAATCAGAATTAGAGTTTCAGCTAGTGTTTTGTATTAAAGTTAGGACCAAGCTTAGATATAATTGCTTAGGTGTTTTTGTTCATGTTCTCCTATACATTTTAGTTTTACTTTGGTAATCTATGTAGATATAATTTCTTAGGTGCTTTTAATAACGTTTAGTAGCTTCATTTCGGTAATCTATGTTAACTTTTACTAGTATTATGCAATTTGCTGAGGTCAAACTCTAATTTTGATTGGAGAACAACACTAACAACACTTAAGGAACTGCGTTCTAAGTTTTGTAGATTAATAGCTAGAACTCGATTCTCATTGAAAATCAGGAAGGAAAAAAAAGAACACTTGAGAACTTGATTTAAGTTTTGTCGTATTGATTTGAAGCAGAAGTATTATGGCACTTGTGGTGGAGTCAATTTATGGAGAAAACATTGTCAGCCTTGAGAGGTGGAAAGGCCTGCGTTGTTTACAGGTGTTGCTGCTGTAACCTAATGATACAGTTTTGACTTAAGTTTTGATACAATGCAGAGTCTCTGAAACCTAATACTGACTCTTTTTTTTTTTTTTGCCCTTCCCCAGATACATATACACGTTGATGTTTTGGGTGAAATTGCCATCACTGCTAACTTGAACTTTCTCAATCAACTTGAGACTGTAAGCAGCAATTTAGATGAGTTCTTATACACTTTCAAAGTCCAATATATACCACCAATTGTTATGACGTGTTTATTACCTAAGTCGTACCCAAGCGACCAACCACCTATTTTTACACTCTGTTAGAACTTGTGAAGATTCTGAATCTGTGCTGCAACTTGGATTCAATATGGGAAGTACAACAGGGGCAGGAAGTGATTTACCCTTTGGTAGAATGGTTACATGGTTCTTGTCTTTCTCATCCGGGATTTGATGAGGAAATCATGCCTTGGGCCTTATGGCATGAATCATGTCCAGGATGAGCATGTTATTTCAGGAGCTAAATGCATTGATGTTGATATTCCTTTTTTACGAAGTTACAATGATGAGAGACGCAACGAGAACTTCCTCAAAGAATAGCATGATTGTAACATTTGCTTTAGTGAATATGCAGGTAGTTTCCTATTTATGCCTGATAATTTATACACATTGTTAGTCTTCAAAGGAAAGCCTGACTTGGTCTTACACAAATTTGCAACTAATTTTGAATTTCAGCTTATACCATTACCATCACAATTCACAACAGAGTTACCTTCTCTTGTTTGGACTTGGGACTTTATGTCTGTTCATCACTGTTTATAAATAGTTTCTTTAAACTTCATTGTGGTGAATCATTAACAGTTCGACTTATCGTAACAATTGGTGCTTTATTATTTGGTAGGCTATCAATATACAAGTTTTATTTTGTTCTAAACTAATTATCCAAGCATGTACATATCTGACTAACCTATGCTAGCTTATGTTGTAGTAGACTAATGTGAAAATTTTCATTTTGTTAAATGAAACCACGTGTTTGGCTTGTTTTGCTCTAAATCTAATTCATTGCTTCATGCCATTTCAATCCTGATATTGCTTTTGACCATATATTAAATCCCTTTACAGTCTTTGCCCTTGTTGTAAAATGGATCTTACTCCTTGCCTATTCTATATTTTTTTGCCCCATCTTATGGACTTTATAATTCTAATATTCTATATGTGGAAAAGCTAATGCTATACCACAATAGAGTTAATATTAAACATGGTTCTCATGTCTGCCACTTTACCAGTCTCTGAGTTTATCTGGTTACCATGTAAGCTTTTTTTTTGCCTCAAATGCTTGCAGACCTTTGCCCAGATACATGTAAAGGAAGGCACTGTTAGTAATCTTCAATGTCCTGAAGCAAAATGTGCATGTATGATTCCTACTGGCCTTTTAAAACCCTTTCTGGATGACACAGATTATGAGCGCTGGGAATCCATGATATTGGAAAAAACACTTGCATCAATGTCTGATGCTGTTTATTGTCCAAGGTGTGAAACACCCTGTATAGACGGTGAAGACCAGCATGCTCAATGCCCAAAATGCTATTTTAGCTTTTGTACCCTTTGCAGGGAATGATGCCATGTTGGCATAGCATGCATGAGTCTAGATATGAAGCTTCAGATTTTGCAGGTATGGTATTTGGATCCATAATTAGACAAATGGTTTAGTTGTCAACTTGTCATAGATCATAGGTATGAAATGTTTTTTTTTTTTTTGGTGAATACATAGGCATGTGTTCTTATTCACCAAAAAAAAAAATAACATTTGGATTGTGAGGGCCTAAGGGAAGAGGAAGAGTGTAAAAGGGTCAATACGAATAGGATGTAAAAGTGCCTATGAATACATATGCCTATGTAATTGAAACACATCCTATTCGTATTGACATTTGGATTTTGGAAGAGGAAGAGTGTAAAAGGGTTTAATTTTACGGCTGTAATCGGAGTAAGTCTGAGTCAATCTTTTTTTAAAAAAAATATTCTCTTCCTCAAATGTTACAACAATATTTTTTTTTGCGAAAAAATATTACTACTTTACTGTGGTTGTTTGGAAATGCTCAATATCTGACTTATCACAAGCGCACCCACTCTTCCTCTATTGTAAGTTATCATGTTTTATCTGATTGATTTTTATTACCTTATCTGGTTCACTCATAATTCAATTTCCAATTTAATTGGTTATGAATTAAGAATTTGTTGATTCCATCTTTGGTTCGATTCTTAGAATATTGCTGGGACCCATGTACAAAGAAAGGCACTCGTATCTTACATCTATCTAGCCAACTCTATAGTAGTAATTAACAGTATTTAGAACAGAAAGCTTAATTTTTACCTACTGTCAACTGTTAATGTACTCTTCCCGGAAAAAAAAATAATCACAAACTCGTCTTTTCATTTAATAGACGTCCTTGGTCCCTCTGCAAATACAGAGGAAGCTAGTAACGCTTCATCATGCGTAAGTTAGAGACACATATTTTCTCTCATTTTTATTGTTTCTCCAATACGTCTATAACATTATTGATTTTCCAATCCAAAAGCACAAAAGTAATTAAAGAAGTCTTGGTAATTTATAGCTACATAAATTGATTGGAGAATCAACATTCGCCGCTTGGTTCTAGTTCAAAAGTTATTGTCAAAGCTAATATCACCTAGAGAGATTTTGAATTGAGCCTCCCGTGGATGAAAAAAAAGGACCATGATCGTCCTGCATGACTGTGCTACATGTACTTCACGCTTGTAGAGTTGCATTCAACAATTATATACCATATGAAAATATAATGTAATCTTATTGATAATCTGAAAGTCTTTTTTTTAATATGATAATCAAATAGATTTGCATGAGTGATATCTAAAGTAATTTTTAATTGGTTAATCGTGTAAAACTTTTTACATTATATGGTAATTATATGGTAGATAGACTGTGTAAATCTATCAACTTTTTACACTTAATAATTTTTATAATTATTACCTCTTTTTAAAACTTGTACGAAAAAATAATTTTAATTAGTTGGTGGTGTAAAATTTTATCTTGAGAATGTACATGTCTTACTCTAAAATTATTTTATTTTTATGCTTATTTTATTCAAAATTTTAATCAATTAAATATACTGTTGTTAATTTTATGAGCAACTTTATTATATTTTAAAAACACATCAAACATAATATAAATTTAATATATTTTATCTTATTCTAATATATCTATCAAAATATTAGAAATAAAATAATTTTCTTTTAATATCACATTTTGTTATTATTTTATGAAAGTTTTCTTATTTTTTACTACACTTGTGAAAATAAAAGGATGTTAATTCATAAAGAAAGCAGAACAATTAGTATGTACTACATAATAGCATGCATAAAAACTAGCTCATTTTTTTTTCATAAAGCACTCACGGATATTTAAGCTCTTTTTTTTTTTTTTCAATATATGGAGTGGAACTAAAGACCTCATACTCTTAAAAGCTTTATGAGTGTAATGAAAAGAGAAGGTCAATTCTTAAAGAAAATAATTCCCATATATACAATAACATGGATAAATTTTGACTCAAAAATTGATTATTTTTTTCAATAAAATGCTCTTAGACAAAATGTAATCTGATAATATTCCAAAGTCTTTTTTTTTTTCAATATATGAACTAAATGACTCATACTCTCAAAAACTTCATTCTAAAATTAAAACTTCCATTCATTAAAAAAATAAAAATAAAAGACTCGGAGCATTTTAAAAGCTTGTTAATATCTTCTTAATATAATTCAGCCAAAAAAAACCTCTTAGTATAAACTGCCCTAGGTTTAAACCAATAATATTCGTCGTACAAAATTCAAACAGAACAATTGAGTAAGAAAACCCTGTTTTTTTTTTTTGTTCAACTCTATCCCTAAGCCTTCGTGGGTCTTCGTTTTTCTCTCTTTTTCCAATGCTTGGTTATGCACTTTCTTCATTGCTTTGTGTTTGTTTAGTTGTTCCAATTGGGTATTGATGAGTGTTTCTTCATGTCGTTAATATGCTTTCTTGGGTGTGGTTTGATCCGCCGCCAAGTGCACTTCCAACGCCAATGCTTGTTCAGGTTCTATTCCTCTGCTTCTTCTGCATTGATGTTAGAAGACCACGTGTTTGATGAAAGTCCAAAATCTCATTTTGTTATTAATAGGCCTGCACCTCATGTTCCCGCAACGAGGAGCGAGTTGTTTCCTTTAGTGTCTAGGGTGTTCAAATCACTGAGTTGGAGTGTGGCAAGAAAAAAAAAGTTTGGGAATTGGGTTGAGTGTCATGGGTTTTCTCATTCAATCAGTTGCTTTAGGATAATCGTTCATGCGTTTGCTTTGGCGGGGATGCGTTTGGAAGTGTGGGCTTTGCTTAGAGATATTGTTGGCTTCTGTAATGAGGCCAAGTATGATACCTTTGAATTGTTTTCAGCTTTTCTGGATTCACCCCAGCACGTGGAAAGATCCGGTGTTGTGTTTGATGTGCTCATAAGCGTGTTTGCATCCAACTCTATGCTGGAAAATGCTCTTGATGTGTTTTCGAATGCTAAGCATGTTGGGCTTGAGCCTGATATTAGGACTTGCAATTTCTTGCTGAAATGCTTGGTTGAGGCGAATAGAGTGGAGTTTGTTAGACGGGTTTTTGAGGAATTGAAGGACCGTGGTCCATCGCCAAATATCTACACTTATACAATCATGATGAATTTTTATTGTAGTGATGTTGGGTGTGATGCAGGTATGAGACAGGCTGCTGTGATTCTGGGAAAAATATATCGGAGTGGGGAAAAGCCAACTGTTGTCACATATAGTACTTATATTCATGGACTTTGTAAAGTTGGTAATGTTGAGGCTGCTCTGATGTTAATTCGCAACTTGCACTATACAAACCAGCCCCTCAATAGCCATTCTTTTAATGATGTAATTTATGGATTTTGTAAAAGAGGTGAAGTGTTTGAGGCTTTGCAAGTTTTGGAAGAAATGAAGAGCTCTGGGATATTACCAGATGTTTATAGCTACAGCATCTTAATTAATGCCTTCTGCGGGAAAGGTGATGTAATGAAATGTCTTGACTTGATGGAGGAAATGGAACACTCCCAGATAAAACCATCCATTGTTAGCTACACCTCCCTCATCCATGGTCTGTGCAAGAAGAATATGTTACAAAATGCAGTGGATATATTCCATAGTATTGGTGCTTCTAGTTGCAAATATGATTCGACTGTTTATGAAACTTTAATTGATGGATTTTGCATGCAAGGTGATATGGATTCAGCCATCAAGCTTTTGGAGGAGATGATCTGCAACGAATTGGTTCCTACTGCTTTTAGTTGCCGCAGTCTAATTAGGGGATACTACAAACTGGGACTATTCGATCAGGCATTGGAAGTTTTTAATGCCATGCTACGAGATGGTATTTGGCCAGATACCATCGCTTGCAATTATATTCTTGATGGATCTTGCAGGGCAGGGTACTTCAAAGAAGCCTTGACACTGTTGGAGGACTTCCAAGAACATGGATTTAACCTCAACCCACATTCATATAATGCAATCATCTACAAACTTTGTAAAGAAGGTTATCCAGAAAGAGCATTGGAGCTCCTGCCAAGAATGCTTAAAAGGAATGTACTTCCCTCAGTTGTTAATTATAGTACTCTTATATCTGGCTTTGCCAAACAGTCAAATTTTAAAAGGGCCGTGAACTTATTCACGAGAATGGTAAAAGTGGGGATCACTTTCAACATTGCCACGTATACAATTCTTATGAGCATATTTAGCCATAGTCACAAAATGCATGAAGCATATGGAATTTTTAAGGAAATGAAAGAAAGGGGTTTATGTCTAGATCAGATTTCATATACAACTTTAATAGTTGGTTTTTGTAATAACAGAGAAATGAAAAAGGCCTGGGCATTATTTGAAGAAATGTCGAGGGAAGGCTGTTCGCCAAATGTAATTACTTATACTTGTATAATTGATGGATTTTGCAAGTCAAACCGGATAGATTTGGCCACTTGGGTGTTTGATAAAATGAACAGAGATTCAGTTATTCCTGATGTTGTGACTTACACCGTCCTCATTGATTGGTATCACAAGCATGGGTATTTCGATCAGGCACATAAGCTATATGATGTAATGAAGGATAAGGGTGTTTTGCCAGATGATATAACTCATAATGTTCTAGGTCTGAAAGCTGGCACAGTTCAAGAAGGTTAGGCAGCTGCATCAGGCTTCCATGATATCCCGCTGGTATGTGTTGACATAATTTAATGTATTTGGCATTCCTATAATTATATGTCATGTTATTAAGCTTGCTTGTTATTTGATAATCCACTCGAAATAGTATATTCGTTATAAAATCTGTGTTGCTCTAAGCAGTATCACTCATTGACATCCACTTATTGTATAGTTTTTCTTTGGTGTTTGGGGGGGGGGGGGGCGGGGGGGAGGGGGAGTGTAATATTATAGGTATTTGTTATTAACATACTAGTTTATACACAATTTCCCCCGCTAGCTAGTTATTTTGTGACTAATATTTGAACAGACATTTCTTAAGTCAATAAAATGAGATGAGTAATGCTACACACGATTATTTTATGCATATGAAAATTTACATATATAGCCACACCATTAGATTTTTGTTTATGGAAAAATAGTGTATAACATTTTCAAAACAGAGCAGGTGTGCCCAGTTTAAAAATGCACTTGAATCCTACTCATCCTTCAACTTCGTTGAATGAAAATTTCAATAATAATTACATGTGTGACTCATTTAGCATTCATATGTGTGTGAGTTTTCATTTAGTGTAAAAGTTCCCCTGCTAAGCAATTTTTTTTGTCCATTACTGGTTCCTGTGCTTGTTTTAATTTTTGTGAATTACCAAATATCTTTACCTGTTTCAATTCTAAACAGACCCACTTTATATATCAAGTTGAAATATTGGGTAGATGCTGGCTGTGATGAAATGATGATTTTTTTTTTGTTATAGAATTAATAGTAATGATGATTTTAGTATTGAAAGTATTAAAAAAATAGTTATATTAATCTATTATTATAATTGTCATCATTTTTGCTTCTGATGTGTGTGACAGAATCAGAAGATTGAATATTTCATTTTCGGTGCTGTGATCCAAAGGAGGCATATTGAGTGGTAAAGAGAGTCAAATTTGGTGAGTTAAATTGGATGCCCATGTGATTGATAATTGCAAAAATCATATGTCCTGCTAAGTATAGCATCACCTTTTTTTATAGTGTTATTTTTCTATCATATTTCCCATTTGATTCTTATTCATATGTTCCCTGTCATATTGTTTATGATAGGTCAGGAAGATGAATCCACCCTTTAGGTAAATGCTGAATCATCATGCAGAAGTGGATGAATGGGAGTTAATAAATCATTATCACTGAAAAAATGGAGGTAGTTCTCTATTCATATTTATAAACATCAAGATTAATATCCATCGATATACTTGACCAATGACTTGTAAAATTTAGATGTTGTAGGCATATTAAGAAGGTGGATGTGAAATAAATCAAATAATTTTATAAAGTCAATGTGGTGCATAATTATTAATTAGGGATACTCTAAAAAAAGATGTTAAGGTTTAGGTTGAAATGACTTGTGGGTTGTATGCTTTTGATTTCTTAAACTCTTTTTCTTGCACTATTGGAGAAAAACTATTCTATTTTGCAGTGTTTTTCTTGTTGATTTGCCTTATGTACTTAATATAAAGAAGCACTTCACATTTAGTGGTTGTTACAAGAAACAATTCACACTTCCTTGAAGGGCGCAAAAAAGTTTGTATTTTCTTTGTGCTGTGAAGCCTCAACTTTTGCTGAGCAACTTTAGACATGATTCTTAATAGATATTAATACTTTGGTTGCAGTGCTAGATACGGTTGAGTAGTTGTAGACCTATATGGAACACTTAACACAAGCATGATTGCAGCCATTATCTGCATTTGGGTTCTTAGCCTGGTGCTTGAGGAGAAGGCTGTGCCTTGATGTTCATAAAATATTCTTGAAGATGTATATGTTCAGCATTTAAAGATGGGTATTCAAGTAATAATTATATTATTCTATTGGAAAGCAAGCTTCATCTCTCACATTGGGAGATCATCTTTCAGCATGCATCACCATGACCTTGGGACCAGAATACTTGGTATCTTTTTTCTAAAGCTGTACCCAATGCTTAATAGTCACTGCAACGTAATGCTGCTACACTATGAAAAACTGTTCATTGGTGTATTTCAAAAGTTAGTGACCAATTGATTTGGCTTTTGTCTGCTTAAAGATGATACCGGAGATAATACAGCAGGAAAGAAGATGATAAACACTAGACAAAAAGCTGGAGATTTCCATTCTCTACTTAAAGATGTCATTGGGCTAATTGGGTCTCATTTTCCTGTTTGCATTGACTTCATCCCAAGGACAAGAATGTCGGAGCTATTTCTCTGGTTAGATTCTATAACCAACTTCACTTCATTTTGTTAAGAAAATTTATATCCTATGGACCAGCCTGCCAGATAACTTTTACTTCTTTTTTCCCCCCTCTATAGCATTATGTTTGACCAGCAAAATGCCACTTCCCTCAACGTACATGTACCTCCTCTTACTTAAGCAAAGATGTGATCCTTCCAACCTCTAATTAATTAATTTTTCTAACTATGTATTAATGCTCCATTGTAACTAACTGTTGATAGTTGGGAATCCCTAGCACTTTGTGTTGTAGTTTCTTGGTCGTTTCATTGTCTTGATGTGACTCTAGTCTGTTGCTAGTTACTATTGCTCTTGACGTTCAAAAGTCATGTACTTTGACACATGTCTTTCTATTCTATTATCCTTTTTCTTGTTGTTTGGCATAATTATTTATCCTAAAAAATGCTTCCAGTTTTTTTTTTTTTTATCCTTATTATAGGAAGATCAAAAGCAAAGGGACACCAAAAGATTAATGAAATGCTCAGTATGAAAGAAATTCATCGTGATTCTAAGCTGTACCCTTCTTGTGACATGGCAATTTCTCTAAACTGAAGGCTGTAACAAAAAGAAATGTGGTAATTGTGAACAATACTCTGCTACCACTGCAACAAAGCAATTGATGCATCAGATCCAAATGGACATTTCAGGTATTTGGCTTTTTTAAAAGCACTGTAAAAATTCTTTGCATGATTTGCATCTGCCAAGATTCAATTTACAGAATTCTTCTGGAACTTATCTTTGTTTCTTTTTTTTTTTTTTAATTCATTCAAGGGATGGTTCATGTGAATTGTTCCCACGAGAAATGGTTGAGTCCTGGGAAGAGCAAATAAATAATCACCAGGCAGTAGGACAATTACAGGCCGAGCTCTTTCCTCAACATGGCTTGGCATGTCTTAATTGTCGTCAATTTAATGCAAAGGTGAGTAAAGCTTTCTGTCTGTTTCTTACAAAAATATGGCATGAAAGTATCTGTTGAATGGATTTGATCATTGTTAAGTTACTGAATTGATAGAGTATATATGGCTTTGATTGAGGCTATGTATTTGGTTAGCCTGTGATACAGCTCTGGTGAACTCTATTTTAATATCTACTACAGAAATAGAAGTGACCTTCCATTTTTCATAGTGTATTATATATTTTGACATACTTTAGTACCGGACAAGAACAAGAAGGCACCCTCGTACATTATAATGCAAAAATGAAAGCCAGAATATGATTACTTTTATTCTGAATTCTGCTAAATGTATCACCTACTTACCATCTTTTCTTGTAGAAGCAAGACTACAAGAGATTTTGATGATGCCAACAGTCAAGTGTTCTTCATGGATAAGTCAAGTGACTTTTAAGCAATCCAAGAAATACAAGTTACATCTACAAGTTAGATTCTCAAGTTAGATTTGAAAGCACAAAGGTTTGGCCAAGAGGATTTTCTTTCAAAACTTTTTGTTTTAAAGATTTCTCTCTGGTAATTAATTACCATAGGCTGTAATCGATTACCAGTGGTACAAAAGCTTTCTGAAAAATATTTTAAGTATTTTTCAAAGGTTTTTAAAACATTTAATCGATTACCAAATCATTGTAATCGATTACCAGAGGTTTAAAACAGTTACAGATTGCTTTCAGTTGATTTTAAAAGAATTTTTAAAATATGTAATCGATTACACAAATCTTGTAATCGATTACCAGAGACTCTGAACGTTGGAAATTCAAATTTTAAATTAAGAGTCACAACTGTTCAAAAAAAAAAAATAACTGTGTAATCGATTACACCAAGATTGTAATCGATTACCAGTGAGTAGTTTCGAGAAAATCTGTCAATAGTCACAACTTTTTATTTGAACTTTGAAGGGCCATCAAATGACTATAAATTAGTGACTTGAGCACGAATTTTAAAGAGAGTTTTCACTGAATAAAAACGTTTTTATTTTCTCTCATACAAATCTTCATATCTTCTGAAAAATTCCTTGGCCAAATACTTGTGACATTCAATAAGGAATTGAGTGTTTCATTGTAACATCTCTCTCTTTCAAGAGAGATCATTTATTCTTCTTCTTCTTAGTTCTGAACAAGGGCTAAGAGACTAAGAGTCTCTTGTTGTAAAGCATCTGAACACAAAGGAAGGATTGTCCTTGTGTGTTTTAGAAGTTGTAAAGGATTTGCGGGATAGTGGAACTCCCAAGATGATTTCTCGGGGACTGGACGTAGGCAACGGACTTTGCCGAACCAGTATAAAACTGTGTTTGCATTCTCTCTTCTCTCAAGTTTAATTTGAATTATTATTTAGAAATTCATTTTAAAAGAAATCTTGGGACTTGGGTTAAAATTTGTATAGAAATTTTAATTGGAGAATAGTTTGTAAAATCTTAATTCAACCCTCCTTCTTAAGATTTCTGAGGCCACTTGTCCAACATTCCTTTGGCAACATCATAGGTGCAGATGGATTCTTGGGAAAGAGCTAAGGCTGATGTGGTCGGAGGAAGGAGATATTTGCTGAATCCAATGTCATTGTTCTACAAAACTAGTATTTATATATTTTTTTTTCCTTTTCTTCGTGTTAGCGCTAAAAATATTTAGCTGTAGGAGTTGTCTGTTCGCATCAGCTAACGGCTGATTTAGCCAATAACAACCAATTGGGTCTGGCCAATTCAATTCAAATATGTGAGGGCCTAAGGGAAGAGCCTTGAGTCATCAGGCAGGAGGTTGAAATTGTGGGGGACAATCTCTGAGCGGTTAGAAGAGGGATTAACACATTTAAACCACTCCCTTAAAAATGTGTGATGTGGGTAGTTATCCTCTAGGGAACGGCTAGCCGTTGCATCCCTTTAAGTATTGGAACTCACAATGTAAACAGGGTTCCTGACCAGATGAATAACATTTCTCTTATTCTTCGTTTACTTATTTGCAGTTTAAATCTTTCTTTTAAAGCATTTATTTATTGCTTTCCCTTTCAATTTAGTCGTTCACTGTTTCCTTTTTTTTACCTTAAATGCCATTAGGAGTAGCTTAGTATATAAACTTCAGTCTTTCAGTTGTTAAGGAAGCTTTTTACCTTAATATCGTGACCGGTTTAGTTCCTAAGCTATATAATGAGAATTGAATTAACCAATCTTGCAAACAAAAACAACTTGACAAAGATAATGCAAGAACAACGCTACCATGTCAAATTAAGGAGGGGGAGGAGGGGGAAAGAAAGGAGACTTTGCTTTGATCTTGTTGTCCCTTAAGTGTGATTAGGAAGTCAGAATGTTCACTATAGATGGGAGGTGGCAGAATTACCATTGTCCTCGTATAAACATCCTCAATTTTTCAAAAATGTCATTGTTAATTTGTTATGTTTTCTTATAATATGATCTTATTCATTCTCAGTTGAGTTGTCGATTTGGTCCCTCAAAGTGTATGATGATTTCAAGTTAATTCTTAAATTCAAATGAATTAAAAAAAAATCCTTGAAAGTAGTCCGTTTTTCACATCCGTTCTTCGTTTCATATAACTCCCTGCATATTATCATTAAAATGCATTCTATCCTTGTATGTCATCTAAAATTAAGAAGAAATGTGAAAGACGAAAGCTGCTTTGAAGAATTTTTTTTTTAGTTTAATAACATTTAGAGATTAACTTGAAACCGGGTATATTTTCAATGACCAAATTGACTGTTTTGTCTTTTTTCTCCTACTATTAGAAGAAAGAGTTATATATATTTTTATGATTTTTTTTTGTTGATTTTCTAATTTATTTTTATTTTTTTGTAAAAAGAACATAATTAAATTCTTTACTATCTGTGTTTGTCTCATCATCCCTAATTCCAATATGTTGACAATGAAGTAAATGAAAGGTATACTTATAAAGAATGTTTATGCTAGCAATAAGAATATAAGTGTGAGAAAGAGAGATATTAGAGTGTGTCATAGTTATCGCCCATTGTATAGAGTGAGATCCTTAATGGATTAAGGAAATTACAATTATGATAAAATAACTTATTTGATCAAACACAAGAAAAATAGAAATATTACAATAATGTGTTATTTGTGTGTGCGTGCTTGTGTGTTAAAATATTAAATTTATTTTTTTATTTAATACTTTATGATATAGGAAGATATTGTAGGGAGATATTTTTAAAACCCACAATTTGTTGCTTGGCCTTCATACTCTAAGCAAGCAATACAACTCGGAAACCATAAGATAATGCAGGGAAATGCAACACTACACGTTTAGGGTCCATTCGGGCTGGTTTTCAATTATTAAGTATAAAAAATTTAAAAAAACAAACAATTTTTAGTTTTAGTTTCAAAATTTTTAAAACCCTAACTCAGTTTTAGAAGTTTTTAATCCTATAAATATTAGTTTAAGGGTATATTTTATGGTGAGAACAACAAAAATAACAATAGTACTGATGTACGTGGTGGTGATAATGGTATCATCATTGTTGGGGTTAGTGATGATAGTTGGTGATGATAACAATGGTGTCTATAGTGGTGATGATAGTGCAATATCAGTGATAATGATGCTAGTGCCAATGGTGGGGGTGATGGTAATGTTGAGAGTGTGTAATGTCAATAGTATTGGTGTCCGTGGTAGTGGTGACAGGAAAGATCATTGTCGATATAGGAAGAGTATGTGTTTTTTTTTAGCTAAAAATCAAATTCACACACAAAAATCTTAATATTAAAAATGAATGCAAAAGTGTTTTGAAATTAAATTTAAAACTATCTCAACTTCATTTTTGCCAAACTCATTTTATTTCGAAATCCCATTTGAAAACCAAACACCAAAAGTAACAATCACTCGGATGAACTTTAGTAAATAGAAAAATGGATAAGAATTTACTATATGAAAATTTTAAATTATTCTTAAATGAAATAGTAGATGCACTTAATATTTTAAAGAAAATCAATAGTTTGTTTATTTAGTACTAATTTGGTTTCAACTTTCAAAATTATTCATGTTTTGAACTTTTTTTGATTTCAAAATATGTTTTATAAATTTCAAATCTAGTTAATTATTCTTTTCATATATACTCTTATTTAAAATAAGTAGATTTGATCTTTATGAAAAATAAATCAGTTACAACTTATTGAAAAGACTTCAATAAATAACAAATTGCGTTAAATCTTAAATTAAATAAGGGTGTTTGGATCAAATAAATTAATATTTTATATTTACTAAATACTTCTTATTTTTATATTTTTTTATCCGTAAGAATCAAATACTCTTAGTTTATATTTCCTCTGGAGTCATCATATATTAGCAAAAATAATTAATTTTATACTAATTAAGAAGTTTAGTTCATATTATTTAATTTTATTAATCTTAAGTAAAAAATAAAATTATTTCTAAAATGTTATTGATTGGAATTTATTATCATGAATAAAAAAAGTCATTGAATATAAAATTAGAATTAAATAAAAAGTGTTTTAGGAATGATAACATTAAATAGGACAAAATTATTTAGATTTGTTTATATTTAAGTACAACACATAAAGACTTTTTTTTAATTATATAAGAGTTTAGAGGAAGTATTATATTAATATTAAACATTAATTAGTTTTGATGAAAATTTAACTTCAGATATAAGATCTTTTAATCATTTCACAAAAAATAGGAACTTTATGTTTGTTCAAAGTTAGTAATCACGAGTATCTTTTAACTTACTGAATTAGATATTAATCACACTTGCAATATGTGATTGTTGTTGGTCTAAGAAAAAATTATACATGAGAGAATCAAACATAAAATTATCAATTTCCACTAAACATGTTTGTTCTTGGTGCATGTAAATACAATGGGTTGTTACACCATTATATATATCCTACAAGTTAAAAATTAAGAACTTTAGTCAATAATATTAAATTTATCAACAAATTGTTGATCTAAGTGACACTTCACTCATCCTCTTAAGCAAGGTCTGAGAGCTCAAGTCATGTAGATGAGAAGAAGAACATGTGATTCAGAGGAGATAACTCCACCAAATGTAACAATCATATGGTTAATATTTCGTATCAATAATATAGTAATAATTTTTTTATCAACTATATGTATAAATTGATGGTATTCGATAAAATTAGCTACAAAATTAACTAGAAGTTAGAAAGCTAGTTGGTACTAAAAAATTAACTTATTAAATTATAGATGTTCAATAAAATCTGTCATTGGAGTAGTTGAAATGTATAAAATGATAGGAAAATAATAAATTATGATTTATTTAAAAAGAATAATTAAGAAAATAAATAAATATATTGAGAATAAAAATAAAAAAAATATAAAAAACTAGATACTGAAAGCTAGCATTTAAAAAAATACTAAGAGTTATTAAAAAAAATTGATTTATTAAATAGTTAAACAAATTTTTCATCTAATAAAAAAAAGAACGAATTGAAATACCACATAATATTTTTATAATTATAAGAAATATTAACAACACATTATTTCTTATACATAAATTCTCTTCTATCCGTAAAATTTATTAAAAACTATTAAATAAAAAAAATCATTAAATAAAATATGAAACATATTAATTTTGATGATATTTAATAAATTTCAACAAATAAAAAAATGTGTTAGAGAATGTGAAAGTAGCATTTTTCTTAAATTATTCTTTAAATCATTGAGACCTCAGTCTACTTAATTATTAATTAATTTATGTATTTCTACTTGACGTGACAACCGTCCATTGTTTTATTTGTTTGGGAGGATGCTAAAAGTGTAGGTAATTCGAGCAAGGCGCAACCCAAAGAGGGTGACCACAACCTTTAATTCAATCCATTTCCCCTCTCTCTCTGTTCAAAGCCACAATCTAATTAATTTCCCATTCTTCTCCAACAACTTAGGGTTTCCCTTTTCCCAACAACAATGCCACCCATTCCCTAATTAGTAATTACGCTTTTTCTTTTCCTATTAAATTCATTTCCCCGACATGGACGGCGGCGGGTCCACTCCGGCGGCGCCGATTCCGAACGCGAACGCGCCGCCGCCTTTTCTGAGCAAGACCTACGACATGGTGGAGGACCCTTCCACCGACGCGATCGTGTCGTGGAGCGCAACGAACAACAGCTTCATCGTGTGGGACCCTCCGCAGTTTGCCAGAGACCTTTTGCCCAAATACTTCAAACACAACAACTTCTCCAGCTTCGTTAGACAGTTAAACACTTACGTATGTTTCCCTCTTCACTATGTTAATGATAGGTGTTTGATTTTTATTATGTGTTGTGTGTCAGTGTAAGTATGATTCAAAAGCATGATCTTTCTAACTATGTGTTTTGATATGATATATGGAGGAGTGGTATTGTGGGATGAGATTTGTGGATTTGTTGCCGTGTATGAAAATAGTGGCAGCTTGTGAATTTTTAGTTTTGATATCTTATCATCCTGCGTTGTGTCTCAGTAACTAGGTGAAGCAGAAGAGGGAAAAATTTGACAAACAAAGCATCTCTCAGGTTAATCAGTTGTTTGATTACTAGTTTATTGATGTATTGTATATCGGATGTCATATTTTGTGTTGGATTATGAAGTCTATACCTAACAAATTGTTGTAAAAAGGATTTGGGGATCTACAAGAAGATTCTTGCGGGTGAAGATGTTATGATTTCGTACACTGGTTTGCTGTTATTTTTTTTATACAGTTACATGCTCTTTGCTGTGAGAGAATCCGTTTGTGTGTTCTGCATAGACACTTAAATTTTGTGAAACGGAATCTTTTTGATACTTGATAAATAGTGTTGTTGTCAATACAATGAGTGTTATATGTGTTTTTCAATTTTTATAGGAAGACCGGTAAAGATGGCATAAGGATTAGGGTTTGTAAACGACGAGGCAGCACTGCTTGATAATTGATTGCATTTAGGAAGATTGTCCAAACTTTGCAACTATGTTGTGGAATTGATCAATTGTCATGGTGGTAGACCTGTTGTATTCCTAGTTTCCCACAAAGCACAAATGTGTGCCTGAGACTGTCCCCAGCCTAATTGGTGGATATGGGATTTTTTTTATTTATTGACTAGTCTGTCAGAGTAAATAAGCAGTACACTCCTTGATTGTAAAACCGATGAATATCCTCTGTGGGATTGGTAAAACATCTGCATCATAGATTATCCCCTAACTGAACCTGGGTTGAGACTTGAGTGCATAACATTACAGCTTTCATTGCAAGGTTGGTTCCAGTTGCTCTTGTAGAGAAAATCCGCTTGACCATGATCAAAGTTAGATTTTTATCCATAGCTAGACTTTCTTGCGATCTTGTGCTATGTTGTTGCACAACCCTCATGTGCTATATTATTGCATACTTTAGTGTTTTATATAACAACTCAAGTTGTGTGCCTTTTCAGAGTGTGTTGACCTCTGTCCTGTCTTTTCTTTTTTCCTTTTCTAACGTCATCAATTCATTATCATTATACAGGGTTTCAGGAAGGTTGATCCAGATCGCTGGGAATTTGCAAATGAGGGTTTTTTGAAGGGTCAAAAGCACTTGCTTAGGAGTATTACACGACGAAAACCTGCCCATGGTCAAAATCATCAACAGCCTCAGCAACCGCATGGACAGAGTTCATCGGTAGGGGCATGTGTAGAAGTTGGGAAGTTTGGGCTTGAGGAAGAGGTTGAGAGGCTTAAAAGAGATAAGAATGTGCTCATGCAAGAGCTTGTGAGGTTGAGGCAGCAGCAACAGACCACTGATAACCAGCTGCAAACAATGGTTCAGCGCCTTCAGGGAATGGAGCAACGACAGCAGCAAATGATGTCATTCCTTGCCAAAGCTGTCCAGAGCCCTGGCTTCTTTGCTCAGTTTGTACAACAGCAAAATGACAGCAATAGGCGCATAACTGAAGTCAACAAAAAGCGTCGGCTTAAACAGGAAGGTATGGCTGAAACAGAGCATGCTGCTACTCCAGATGGACAAATTATTAAATATCAACCTATGGTGAATGAAGCAGCAAAAGCAATGCTTAGGCAGATCATGAAATGGGATACTTCTTGTGTAGAATCTTTGAATAAAAATTCTGATAACTACGTGATTGGTGATGCTTCATCATCTTCCAGTGGAATGGACAGTAGCAGCTCTTCAGGCTGGACTTCTGGAGTAACTCTTAAAGAGGTCTCTCCAGCTTCGGTGCAGTCTTCACATGTTCCAGCTGCAACTGGGACTCAAGGGCATGTCCCCTCAACCGTTAAACCTGAAATTTTATCTGTACCACAAGCAGTAGCTTCTGAAAAAGTTATGAAAGATGGAGCACATGATCCACCTTCTATCCCTGTGTCTCAAGCAGATGTAATGATCCCTGATCTTCCTCCAATAACAGAGATGGTGACAGGAAATATTCTTGATATTCCTGAAGAAAATTATATGGCAACTGAGACAGATGAGGGATACATGGATTCTTCATTGGGGGCTGGTGGGTCATTTCCCATTGATTTCGAAGGTATTTCACCTGATGCAGACATTGATGATTTGTTAGCCAATCCTATTTGGGATGAAATTTTGCAAACTTCAGTTCCAGAGGATATCGATACCAATGTGGCTGAAGCATCCAAAGGGAATGAGGTCCAACCAATGGAAAATGGATGGGGCAAAACTCAACATATGGATCACCTTACAGAGCAGATGGGTCTTCTTTCTTCCGATGCAAAAAGAGTTTGATATCTATGATATATGATTAATCTTCATATTGTCTGAGGTAGTCCCTGACCCAAACAATACATGACTGAAGTGATGTCTATAATATATAATTAGTAATTACACTCCCACTTGGTCACTGAAAAAGACAATGTTTTTCATTTGGTCTTCAATGGCTTTTTTTAGTTTGTTGTGCATACCAAGGCTAAATCCAACTTTCTCACACGTGCATTTACATTGATTTTTCATTCGACTTCGTGTTGAAAACAAGTTATGAACTTATGGCCTTGTCATGGCATCCTCAGGAAGTGTTTGTGATCACAAGATCAGTTTTTCCAATGTTATAGGCAATCTGTCAAGTTGAGTTATATGTGAACGATTCGGTTCTTTCCCAATTTTCAAGTTTCCTTGATGAGGGGAAAAAGAGAACATGTTGGGTGATGATTGACTGCTCAAGGCGTCTGAAAAATGCACATTGGAAGATTTGCTTTCTGAACAAGGGCGGCAACAATGGACAGCAGTGGTACGATGTTAAGCTGCAGGCTGTTTGCTTCTTCGTCAATTTTATTTTGTCCTTTCCGAGGTTATGTTTCAACTGATGGAAAATAGAAGGAAATGAAATTGAATGATATTAGTCACCATTGTTGAAATTGTTCATAACATGATGGAATTGAACTTGATGGAATTTATTCCATTTCTTTTTATCCAATGCTCTTACCCCCTAATTTGGGTATATGGTAGAACTATTTTATTGTTTGTCAAGCAATCTCCTTACCATTCTGTTTGCTTTAATGAAATGAAAAGTTCTATTACGCAATAAAATATTCAAACAGTAGTATAGTAATTTAGTTCCATCATTTTCATTTTATTCCATCCATAAGATATTTAAACAATGCCGAGAGGTTCATCACATAGAATGAGGGGAAGAATGAAATAAACAGTGTATTGAGATGGGAATGGTTGCTGACATGCTGCTGCCTCTTATTATTTTTTGTTTTGATTTTCTAATTTATTTTTCAATGTAGTGTTCTTGACTTTACATTATTCAACAAGTTTATGTAACTCCATTACTCTGTGCTAAAATAAAAGATAAACTTGTTAAACGGTGCAAAGTTAGTGAATTAAATTGAACAGAAAAAATTAAAGGGCAAAAATGATAAAGAACTAATTGAGATTAAATAAAAGTATGTAAACGCTAAGATATTTCATGAGATATTTAGTGTTAGAGGCAAATATGATTTTCAATATAGGTAGGGAAAAATAATAAAGAATTTATTTGTAAGACTAAATAAGATTTGAATGACGATAATTAAGGAAAACTATAGAAGACTATTTAGAAAAATGAGTTAATTGTTTAAAATGAATTAAAAATGTTTATTTTTTAACATTAATATAATTTTTTGAGTAAAAAAACATTAAATATAATTTTAACACTAATTTTTAATATATTTCTCACTTTTTTTCCTATTAGAATCTTTCAGTCTCTTTTAAAATCAGTCTCCGTTACGAGGTTTTCGGTGAATTAGGCAAAAGATTCTTTTCAAGAAAGAAGACATCTAGTGTATGAAGAATTCTAAGCACATTTTTCACAAGGACTAGTTGGACTGTTAAGATTGATAATATTAAGAAAAATTGTCCTATTCTATATAGAGTTTAACCGGTATATGCGGTAAAAGTTTTTATATTATCAACTAATCCAGAATTGTTATTGGTATAACTTGAGTAAGTAGTCCTTATTCTAACGTGTTAAGAAGTTTATAATCTCATTTAATCACAAATTAACTCTTATAATAATTTTATTATTTTTTAAAATAATTATCTTAAATTTTAAGGTAAATATTATAAAATTTAACAAGTTTATCATACACACTATTTGTGATCTGATTCGATGATAGTAAAAAATTACATAATCAACGCACTATTATTTCTATTTCTATATACTGATTCATCAAATAATGCAAGATTTAAATTTAAATGCAAAGTTAGGGTAAAGCTTTTTTACACAAATGCCCAATAGAAATCATCTACCTCTTAGTGAATAGGATGATGGAGGAATAGAGTGAATTTCTATTAGAAGCTTGTATAATTTTTTGTACATTAATAGTATATTTAAATTAAATTTATAATGTAATTGAAATAAGATAGAATAACGTAACTCTTATATTGTTTATCCTCGCTATCAAATGAGTTCTATATTATGATTGAGACAAGTTTGTTTTTTCTAGAATGGTACACAATATTTCAACAAGTTTTTTGTTAGCTGATCTAATAATTTCTCAAAAACTTGAATAATGTATAAATAACTGTTGATTTGATTCAGTGTATTAAAAATATTATTTATAAATATTCAATTCTTCTTATTCCCGCATGTAATATGACATTCACAATTCTATTTTTTTTCTTATTCTCATAGAATCTTCTTATTTTATAGCTAATCAAGAATGGTCTCACTTTTTATTTCAATCCTGATTTTTTTTAATTTTTAATAAATCTTAATTAACAGTTGAGAGAGTATTACTAGTACTCCTCAACTTACAAAGACAATACCTTCTAAAAAAAACTTACAAAGACAATATCATGTAGTGAGTGAAAATTTAATTACCTTCATCAAAAAATTATGTACAACTATTGTTTTCGTTTTCTTTTTTACCTAGCATACTAACCTTTGCACTTCTTGGTGTTACTGTTATATATATGCAAATAAAATGTGTTAATGTTGAGTGAAAACTCATGGTTTTGCCTTAATGTAAGGATTGTGATCCGAAAAATCTGATTGATGGATCTGACTTGTTATATAATTTCGGGTTGTGTCACTTCTTTGGATGCTTACCACTTGATTATAGGCATTCTCCACTATCGCAGCATCATTCCCTTTTAATAATAATGTCTCTAACAAACACCCCAGGGTTGTAGATTTAACGAGAACCATGGAATTTGAGATTTTACTTACCTAAATTTGGATAATAACTGAATTCAAGTACATTGTTAAAAACAAAAGATAAATAAAAAAAAAACAACAATTATCACAACCATGAAGCGATAAGATACGCTCTGATGTCACCACCAAAATCTCACCTGTCCATCAATTTCGGGTTCATCACTAAACACTTGTCATCACTCTTATTAGCCAAAGTTCATAGTCAAGCACGTGGCTTTCTTTAATTAATTTTGTTCTCTCTTTGAACCCCATATCTATATATTACATTTCTGTTTAGGCTGAGAGTGTTTTCAAGTGTGAACAAGGTAAATGACATTGGTTATCAGAGAGAGGAGACACAAACAAGCTCTAATGCTTTCCTTACCAAAACCACATTCAGATTTTCCATTTCAAACACACATACCAGCAGTGCTGCCATCCCCATTTTCCCATGTAGATTCTTCTCCAGGCATCATCAAGGACCTTTCAGACCTTGAGAAACTAGCAGTTCTTGGCCATGGCAATGGCGGCATAGTCTACAAAGTTTATCACACGAAGAACCGTTCCTTTTATGCATTGAAGGTCTTACGCTTGAATGAGAATGGCATTGGCATCCTCGAGGCCGAGATTCTAAAACGAGTGAATTCGCCGTATATAGTAAGGTGTCATGCAGTTTTTGACAATGACAACTGCAGTGAGGGTGACATTGGCTTTGTCATGGAATACATGGAAGGAGGATCGTTGCACGATGTGTTGCAAGAACACCACAGGCTGCCAGAGGAGGTGATCTCGGTGTTGGCTAAGCGTGTTTTGGAAGGACTTAACTATCTGCATGGCATGCACATCGTCCATAGAGATATTAAACCCTCAAACTTACTTGTGAATGACAAGGGTGAGGTGAAGATTGCTGATTTTGGAGTAAGTCATGTAGTGGAAGGAAAGTTTGAGGTAAGCGACTCCAATGCAGGAACATGTGCCTATATGAGCCCGGAAAGGATTGATCCGGATAGATGGGGTGGTGAAAATGCAGACGAGTTTGCAGGAGATGTGTGGGCAACGGGAGTGGTGATGTTGGAATGCTTTTTGGGTTATTTTCCGTTGATCGGTCCAGGGCAGAGACCAGATTGGGCAACTTTGATGTGTGCAATTTGCTTTGGTGAGAAGCTGGAGATGCCAGAAAAAGCATCGCCAGAGTTTCAAAATTTTGTGAGGAGGTGTCTTGAGAAGAATTGGAGAAAGAGAGCAACAGTTTTAGAGCTTCTTCACCACCCTTTTGTGGGTAGAAACTGTTGCTGTTCCAGTACAGGGCTTGGAGATTATGTTCTTCGGGGTCAAGTTCACTAGATTTTGATTTTTCTTTCTATCTGATTCTCAACCTTTGTTTTGAGCTTTTATCTTAGTCTTCGGCCATAATTTTCAGACCATCGTGAATAGAGTTGGATTTTTGAAGCAGGCAGGAATAATCTTTTGGCTTAAAGTTAGAAATAAGAACATCAGTACATTTGAAAACTTCCTACGTGCTGATGCAGGCAAAAGAACCCCATCTAACAAATTTTAATCGGACATTCCAAATTTCCGTTGGCCTCGTTGCTGTATGGAAGAGATGTGCTCCCCCTAAAATATCTGCTCCATGTTCTTTATAAGTAATGAATTTGAAGAAATAAAGGCAACCAAAGTTCAGGATTACTTCACTTAATGGTTAAAAAACTAGACACTAAATTTAAGATCTTTATTTTGAGTGTCAAATGTGTTAACTGACGTATTAAAGACACAACAATCATTCAACAATTTATAATAAAAAATTAACAAGATATAAAAAAGAACCATTTTATAAAATACGATATTTACTAACAATTGCTCCAAATAATACTAGATTCGATCTCAAATTTGAATCTTATGGATAAAAAAAAAACATGATTGAAAAAAGAGATCTTATTAGCAAAACTGATAAATATATATCTTAAAATTTAAAATAGATTAATACTTTCTTATTTAAGCAAATAAACGAGTACTAAATGTTTATTTTGTTCCTTATGACATGCTCTAAAAACAGACCCCACCACAAAAAAAGAAAAGTTAATATAATATTGCTAATTATTTTCAATCAAAAAAAGGAAAAAAGAGATCTTATCAGCAAATAGTAACTCAAGTTCACCCACCAATAACTCGAGTGACTTCGTGAGCCACTTGTAATATTAATCTTTTCTTTCTGAATCCAATATCCCCAACTTGAACATTAAAATACCTTCAGTTTTGTAACAATCAATTGCAATTAATCATTGATCCCTCAAAATTAGAGCAATAATATCACATAAATATTAAAAAACACCAGCTTCTCAATCCAGACTAGAAAGACTAACAGAAAATGTGACTAACAATCTTGCATGGAAAGAACCTTCATTTGCAATCTTCATGCCCTTTCAGACCTACATGTCACCAGAAGATGTAGAGTAACAGCTATGTTTTCTACCATGGGAAAAAAAAAAATAGGCATAACAGTTCTTATCTGCAGATAACAACCATAATCATGTCACAATAGAAGCACAGTGCTACGAGGTGAGTGTGCAAACTATTTTGGTGGAGTCAAATTCCAATTCTTTGAAATTTCTGTGGGCCTATAGAGATGACCACCTGCAGCAGAATGTTCGACAGAAACAAAGGAAACTAATGCTCAACCAGGCAAACCATGATGTGAGGACCATAAAAAGAGCTATACTTACTACATACCATTCTACTTATGTCAAAGAAATCAGCAAATAAGGAAAAGGCAGGGCATAGTGAAAATGCAATGTTATCGTAAACATGCAAACCAAACTTGAAAGCTGATAGAACACCAATTGATAAACATAAACTAATAAAATATAATTCAAAACAGAAATCACACACGATATTGCAATACAATTGTTGTTCCATAGATAAAAGATTCTTGTAGAGAATGTTCTCTGTCCACAAACTACAAATAACATTAACCTTTTCTTAATTACACACCCGGACTAGCAACTATACCCTAATACATAACTGTCATCGGGGTTATTTTCTATGAAAAACTTTCTAAAGGGAGCTTCAAATTCTAATACAGAACTAATACTGAACAACTAATGCAAGACAAGCTATTTTCTATCACATATTCTAATAATCCTTTACTGCTCCCAAGTCCCAACTTCTATCCTTAACTGGCCGTTATTATTACACTTAAATCTAATAATACATGACTAGTATTAGGAACTTCTTTCTAAAGTAGGAAAAATAGAACCCACAAGAGAAAATCACACACAACGGGGAAAAACTGGAATAGCTTTCTTATTGCTGAAATAGAGAGAACAAACCAAGAGCCAAGGTATACGAGTATACCTCCAAAGGAGCTTTCTCCGTTTACACTGGCAATAGCCCAGTAACTGTATATTTCCAATCCCCCTCTTACTGAAGAGAGGACTCTTATTTATAGGAGTTATAATTCTCCAAATAACAGAACTAACTAACTCTCTCCAAATAACAGAACTAACTAACTCTCCTATCCCTCTAAGTGTTTGTTACAACTTTTTGACCCTTTCCTCTTCCTATAATAAACCTGCAAACCCAAACTCTTTCCTGCTACAGATTTTTGTTTGGACTCAGTTCTAACAACTAGTGAGTACTCATGAGTCATGACAGTTATTATCAGATTCCCATCAAAAGTTTTTATTGCACAGAATTTTGATATGAACAGATGAGTTTTAAGTAAATATCACAGCACATGTAGACAACCATCTATAATCCAAACCAGATTTCAACCATGTACCAAGAAAGTAACTGCTTTCAAGAATTCATTACTAGATCATATAATAAATATATTAGTTGGTAGAGCCAAAGGCACTCAGTTGAGTTCTGTTTGTTCATATGTTCATCAAATAAAGTGAAGGAATAGGCAAAAGCATACAAAAATAAGCTAAAAACCAGGGGGTTGTGAAAAATCCCTGAGTTGATGATTATAAATGTGATTTAGGATTCAGAGAGTATACATTTTTTTAATATCAAGGCCAAGGGCAAGCCTAGGCACAACAGTAAGGTTGCTACCTTGTGAGTCAGAAGTCACAGGTTCATGGAAACAGCCTCTCCACCTTGAATTAAGGCTGTGCACATGTATCCTCCCTAATCTAACAGGGTGGGGAACCTTGAGTGAGCTTCCCTTATGATGCCAAATGTATAATTGCATACATATCATGGGAAAACACACACAAATACTGATATTTCACACCATGATGAAATCAAGGATCTGAGCATCAAGCCATCAACTGAAGTAGGTAGCATCAATTAACTTAATGCAAGGATCAAATAAGATTTAGGGTCACATGTTTTAATCAACTGAAACCAAAAAGTACCAAAATAGTTTTCTAAAATATTCTAAGAAACTCAGAAGATATCATAAAAAGAGAGATCATTAAGTGATTAATATACAAACCACCTCGATGTGATACGAGGTGGATCCGCGAACGTGGCCCTTCAAACTTCCAGTTATCTTCAACCAATGATTTAACCTCCTTGTTGAGTGCAGCCATGAGATCTGATTTTAAAACTGCAAAATAGATAGCAGAATATCAAAATGAATGCTTCATGTGTAAGTTCAGCAAGAACAGACAACAGAATTCATTATAATTATAAATCCAAAGCTACATATAAAGATGATGCACTCTGAGTAAACCAAAGTTTTTTTCTTACCCTTTTTTTCCTTTTCAAAAGCAAGACATAGTGAATCAACACAAGAAACCAGGCGAGAAAGCCCTCGCTGAGGAGATATTAGTTTAGCTTGATGGTTGGGAAGGGGGGCTTAAGGGTGAAGGGAGAAGGAAAGAAGAGATTGTGGGCTCGAATCTCACACTGACATTTCTAACAAAACTAATAAACTGACATTTGCCAATTTAAAAAAAAAAAAGCCCTCGCTGATATAAATCCTAACCCGAATGCAATTTAAGACTACATATTAGTTCAAACCCGAGAAACCCCAAATGAGAACATACAAAAACAAAAAACAAATAATCAATATTGAACGATTAAATCAATTAGCCATGAACAATAATTCAGAGTAGCTCATGAATCTCAGTAATTGCAATGCTAAAAAAGTGCAACAGAAGGAAGTAAACTTAAGATTAAGGAGACTTAAATCAAATAATATTAAAATGACCCTTAGATGAACTTCACCCTAATAACTAATAGGGTATCATCATATTCATGCCAATTGTGAAATGACCGCAAAGTTTCAATTTTGAATGAAAATCACAACAAAGGAAGTAAATTGAATGAAGTGCACCTAGCATGGCCTCGTCTTTACGCTCTTGCGACGAGATGGGATCACACGGGAGATGAAAATCGTCAATGGAAACAGTGGCGTTGCTGCTGCCGCCGCCACCACCACCGCCGCCTACAACCGCCGTCGTCGATAGTGAAGAGTGGGCCGGCGATGAACTATTCATCGTTCCTCAAAAATTGGTTTTTCTGAATATGAATAAGAACCAATTCGTGTGTTTTTCAGCTTACGTCGGGATTCGGAACTCTGTAGAATCAAGCTTTAAGTGTGCTGCGTAACATGACACGAACTTCTCAGGTTTTTGTTTAATTTGGTGATCGTGCCAACTTTGAAATTTGAATCAGCAGATTCAGCACTCACCAGTTCATCCCACGCAAAAGAAAAAAAAAGGATATTTTTAAAATGCTCTAAGAAAAAAAAAAAAAAAAAGCATTCAAACAATGAAAGTAAAATATCAAAGAGTAGTTATTTTTAAGGTGCATTTTCATTTTGAACCACATCCAAACAATGTTCTAAGAAAAAAAAAGCATTCAAATTTTAAAGAGTAGTTATTTTTAAAATGAAACTAAAACATTTAGCTCAATATTAAGAATGATAAATTAATAAAAAAATATTTTTATTATGTACTTTTTAAAACAATTATTTCTTTAAAATTAAATTAAAGTAAACTTACACTCACTAAATTAATATTTTAAATACATTATAAACAATTTTCTTAAAAAAGTAAATCTCACTCTCCCTCCCTCTTTATCCTGTTGATTTATTAGGCTCTAAAAATTCAAATGATTCTACAGCTTAAAAATCAAATATGCAAAAATAAATGTTTTTAAAATCAATTCTAAACTCGAAATTAATTTGACAATGTAAAACCAAACACATTGTTAGTGCAACGTATATATCTCGCTTTATTTTATTAATTGAGAAACTGAGAAAGATGTGCATTATTATCAAGTAAGATACAAATTGAATATTGTAAGTATACGATCCTTTGAATTTTTCTTTTATTCTTTAGTTTAAATGAGTGTCCACAACTGATTATGTTATTGAATACAACACTAAACTGCGTACAAATGGTTATGTTTCTTTTTATCGGATTACAAATTATGTTAATTTTGTTAGAATGATAATTTTATTATTTGGGGCGATAGTTTTATTAGTAGGAGAAATTGATAAATTTTCTTTTCTCTTTTCTCTTATTAGTAGAATGGTAATTTTTTTCTCTTTTCCTTCTATTTTAACCATCTAATTCACCTTATAAATATAAAAAAATATTTTTCTTGCAATCATGTTAAACTTAATTTTATTTTATAAAGTCGACATAAATATATTTTCATATATACAATATATCTCTTTTTCTAATTTCAGGTTTGACATTTTCAAAATTTTACTTTTGATGTCGTTAATCACAGTCTTAATCCATTAAGTTATGATATGATAAACTAATAAAATGTCATATTATCAATATTATCAATTAAGTGATAATAGATCAAGCTAACAAAATTTTACATTATCACTCAATGGACTTAGACCAACGACAAATACTAAAAGTAAAAGTTTAAAAATATTAGGTAATAAAATAAAATAAAAATATTTTTAGGAAGTAAACTTAAAAAAAAAAAATATTTATATATATTATGAAAAACAGAATCCAAGCAGTAATTAAACCGCCTATCTTGATTTAGCTTTCCCAGGTAAGGACATCATCTCCTTTTGAGTAAAACAGAAATTAGTCGTAGTCCTATATATACTTGTGTTTTGCATGTCTTCTCCACTTTTTTAAAAGTGACTTGCGCTTCAGTTTTCAATCTGTTATAAATAAAATTGTCTTTTATTCTCATCATTTCAATACATAATAAAGTAAAATCAGATAGAGAAAATACTACATTCACACTCCTAAATCCTCTTAATCTTAGTTACATGAATCTATACATGGAGTATGCATCCGCCAATAAGTAGTTGGGAGTATTGTAGAACGATCCCAAAGTTCCAAATTTGGGGGAAGAACCCCACAAATCCGAGGAGGAAAGGAAAAAAAAATTCTGGATCAAGGTATTACTTTTTTTTTTGGGTGAATGGATCAAGGTATTACTAAAGAAGAGTCAGTCATGCTAATTTTCAAGTTGCGTATACAGGTAAAGAACGAATTAATATATCGTTTATTAAGAAACCAAAAAGATAACATACACAGCAGGCAGGTTGTGACACATCCTTAAAGCCCCAAACACCAACAAAGAAACCAGAACATATACCCACCAAAATAACGATACACTAATGTTGTGAATATTCCCACATCATGTACTGAAACCTGATGAGACAAATTCCGGTCATTCGTGAGATCTGGTAAATCACCATTCAGTGTAGTCATCAGCAAGGGAGATCGTATCTGCAACTCAGTATGTAAGAGCATTTGATTTGTAATAGAATCCAGAGTCTATGACTAAGCAGCAAGAACAATGATGACGATTAGAAGCACGATCCCGAATATCACCAGAAGCAAGCATGTCTAGATATAAAAACAAACAAGAACATTTGAGATTAACAGAAAAATACATGAAGCTTTAAAAGGAAAAAAGAAAATGATGGGATCAAAGAACAAGATGATATTATCCATCAGCCATAATTAGAAAATTGAACTGAAAGTAATTGATATATTATGTATCATCCCCCACCACCTCACACCCCTGGCCCCCAAAACAAATCCCTCAACAGAAAGCGAAAATAGTATCCTCTATGCAAACAGAAAACCATCCAAGAAACAACCAAAGCCCAAGAATATTGACTTAAACTATGTAAGACTGTCATTCCTATAAAAATAGAATATGGATCATGGACTCAGTACTCCGTAGCCTTACATAAGTTCAATTTGATATGTCATGAAGGGTGAAGGCTTCGATTCATTTAGCCCATAGAATCCATATCCTTTCAAGAAATTCCACGTCTAAACTTATGTGATGGGAGTAAAAGGGGACATAAAACCAACAATCCAATAATAAATAAGAGAAATTATACATTACCAAAGATGAATTTGATCTTTGCGTCTTTGAAGCTTTGGCAAGTTGAGATTTTGCTTGCGCAGTTGCTTCATGGGAATGCTCAATATTGGACCCGATATCATCTACAAAATGGAAATTTTACATCAAAGTTTAAAATTAAAAAAAAAAGTCTAGACATTTAAAAATATAGTACAAGAATGTGTGTAATTAGCAAAACTGGGAGGGGAAAAACTAAGTTACCAATCATTGCTCCTTGCTCATGGACAAGCACAGCAAGATCTTTGAAAATCTCATTTACTTCACCAATCTGCGACTGGATTTCTTGAATGCCTTGCTCTCTTTCCTCAATGATAGCCTCATTGAAGGAAATCTCATTATCTAAGAATAATACCTCCTGTCTGTGGCATCAATAATGCAAGAGATTAGGAAATAACATAATGCAAATGGTCGAATTTGATAAGTAGTCTTCTATATCTGGTATTACAAATGCATGTTCAGTTTTTTTATCAAATTTAATAATATGTGGCAGAATCCTTCCATTGATCACATCACCAATTCCAATTCCTTTGCAGCTTTGCCCCACTTGAAAAAAACAGAAGAAATAAGACAACACTTTTTAGTATCAATGCCATTACTTTTACTTCGTACCCCATTGCCCAGAGGCTCTTCGCTATGCGAAGGTATGAGGGAGGGATGTTGTACGCAGCCTTACCCTTGCATATGCAAAGAGGCCGTTTCCGGATTCGAACCCATGACCAACAAGTCACCAAGGCACAACTTTACCGCTGCACCAGGGCTCACCCTCTTTAGTATCAATGCCATTACAGATGAGAAAAGCAATTGGCTGAATTCGAGAAGCAACCTTCAGATAAATAAATTTATGTTGAAGTTTTTCATCAAATTTAATGATGAGTAGCCTTTCAAACAAATAAATTACTCCCTCTGTTCCAAAATATAACACCCAATTACCTAATTCATTAAGATTAAAAAAAAGCGAATAATTTAGCTGATAGCAATAAAATTGTCTTAAATTTATAACTTTTTCCAAAACTATCCTTGTCATTAATACTGCTCTCTCTTCTAATTGGTTGTCAATACATTCTCTCTCTTCTTTTAATAAGGAGTATTTTTAGTCTAAAAATAATTAATGCAAGAAACATTATAAATTAAGTCTTATAAAAAGAAACAAACACTATACGGTTTATTAAGAAAGTGCTTCAGTATCAATTATATTCTGGCCTCATAAACTTGCAAATGTTTAACCCTAATATTTGATTCTTATTTTTTTAACAAAAGAAAACACAATAATCTCATGAAAATGAATCAGCAAATCAGTCGTTCACTGTCAATAAGATATGAGAAATCACCTTCTGGATTCCACAAGAAGTGCACGCTGTTCTGGAGTCTTATCAGAACCAATGTCTACTTCACTGGCTGTATAGCTGCAAGCCAGAAGAGAAGTCCATATCTTAAGTATTGTATGCATAAGTAATAAAAATTAGAAACAAAAACACACAGGTAGTCACTAAAGAAGTACAACTGCTCACCAAAAGAAGCATGGTATTCATTGCTAAGAATTAGTTAAATCGATAAAGTTGCTTCTACATAAGTTGTTGAGAATTGAAATTCCATATTGACTAGAGATATGGCCAATATAATTCTTATAAAATTCGGAAAATTCTCACCATACAAGTTGGGTTTGTGACATTCATTAAGCCTTAAACCCAAATTCTAAGATAGTATCGGATCCTAAGTCTGTTATTGAGTCATCCATAATTTTCTTCATTTTATCCTAGGTGTGATGTGAGAAGTATTGTTATTGGACTACCCGTATTTATCCATATTCTAGATGTCTAGTCTAGGGAATGAGGGTGTGTTGAGATCATACATCTTACAAACTGGTTTTGTAAGGTCGAGCTAGGCCTTGATCCCAAACTCTAAGATGGTATTAAAGTTTATCTCAACGGTTGTTATTGGACCTATCAAGCCACCCATTATTGGACCATTATCAAACCACAAGCAAATGTTCAATCCTGCAAACTTCAAGCTCAAAATGTCCAATCCCTGAAATGAGGAAGTGTATTGGAGATTGCACAATAATTAGTAATATGGCCAAAATAGTGTATATTTATCCCATGAGCTAACTTTCAAGATCAAGTTATGCCCAAACTCAAATTCTGATATGGTAGATTTTATCCTACTAGTTGTTGTTAGGTTTGTCAAGTCACTCATTATTGAACCACTACTGTATGTCTAGTCCTGCAAACTTCACACTTTAAATGTCAAGTCCTCAATGTGATGGGGTGTAATGATATGGCCAAAATAGTGTATAAAAGGGGACAATCCCATGAGCTAGCTTTTGAATTAGGCACAAACCCAAATTTTAAGATGGTGAGATTGCATATCAAGTATAGATATGGACAATCTTCACCTCACAAGTTGGTTTTGTGAAATTGAGTCAGGCACTAAGCACAAATTTTAAGATGATATAAGAAACTATCTTAGTTCCATTAATGGGCCACTAGTATTTGTCTATGCTCTAGATGTGTATTCTTAGGTGAGATGGGGTGTTGTTATTGGGTTACCTGCATTTGTCCACACTCCAAATGAGGGAGCGTGTTGAAATCCCAAGTCGACTAGAGATATGGCCAATATAGTCCTTATAAGGCTAATTTTGAGATTGAGTTAGGTCATAAATCCAAATTCTAAGATGGTTTTGGCTTGGCTTATCTCTACTCAACCTGGAATCTCAATATAAGTCACACACGCAGGGAGTATCTTGCCTCTTCCACAGTTAAAGTCCAACTTGGAAAACATTTATGTGTGACTGTCTCTTTTTTCAGTCTTACGTACAATCCCTCTTATAAAGAAGGGAACATAATATGCAAAAATGGCATATTATGGCGAGAAAGGAAATAGGATATTCAGTTCATATCACAATATTGGCGCAATAAAGGCTGATTCTCTAATTTACAAAATATTTACAGCTTAATCTAATCAATAAAAATATTAGCTGTAATCAAATCAAATCAATAATAACTAACTGACAGATTCCAACACTCCAATAACAGTTTATTAGCCACCTGGATGGAAGAAGTGCTTGCGGAACAAAAGGAGTGTAAGCAGTTTCCCTCTCCGCTGAAAGACGCTGTGCCTTCTGAAATTCTTTCAACACCGCCTGAAAATCTTTTGCAAGCTTCGCATCTGCTATCTTCTTACTTGCCTGCAAATACAACCAATACATTGAAGGTCACTTTTTCTTTCCTCAAGGGAAAAACAAATAAATTCAAGATCGCGCCACCAATAATTCAGTACATAAAGCTACAACAAACATTTAAAACACAAGCATTCACTTGTCAAACAGAATCCAAAACCACTTAAAGCTAGACCGTCCTCCACAAAATTGCCAGCTCGGCAACAAAATTAAGTAGTTTCCAAAGAAGCTCATGCATTACAGAAAGAGATCAAAACAAAACAAGTCTAAGAAGGCTTTGCAATTTGCATGTTCAATTAGAGTAGAACGCATTACATTAACTTCAACGTTGTGATCAATCTCACTAGCTTGCTTAAGCTTAGCCGAAGTATCCTTCACCAATTGTCCAATGTGCAGTCTCGTCTTGTGCCTGCAAATTTCGAACAAAAACTCGATTCAATCGTCGAATCGTTATCTTAAAACAGAAGCAACACGCAATCCGATCAATCCAAACCACAAAATCGAGGCAAATGTATAGAGAGAGAGTGATTATGATTATGATGATGATCTCACAGCTTATCGCGGAGTTCGGGGGTGTCCTTGGGGGTTCCGAGGGTGTTGACGAGTCTCTGGAACGTGGAGACGGCGGTGTTGATCTGAAAGATGCCGGAAGCCACCGCCTGCGTGGGGTCTTGTTTGCCGTTGATTAGATTTCGCCGGGAAGCGAAGGAACGGCCGGCCTCGATGTCCTGAAAGCTCATTTTTTCTATTATTAATTAATTAATCAACTGTGCGTAACCCTAACTAACTTTTATTTTCTCTCACGAGGACGAGATTCTGGAGTTGAGAAAGAGGAGATAGGGAGAACGTGGCGGATTAGAGGCTCCGATCGCCGGAGTACTGAGGAGATAGAAGAGATGATGTGAGTGCGATTTAGAGAGAGAATGGAATGAATGTTTGTTTGTTTGTTGGTGATGATGAGGCAGTGAGGGAGTTTCTTCCTTGTATGTAATTCACTAACGGCACGTCCACATGGACCCGCGGCACACGTTTTTGTTCCAGCGGAGCAGACATGAGGCTTTTTTGGTCACGTCATATCAATCACCAACAATGTATTAATAACTATATTAATTAATAATAGTCTTTAAATTATATAAGAAAAAATGTTTTAAAAAATAAGGTTAAATTAGTTTTTTATCTTTTAATTTTTTTAATCTAATTTAATTTTCTAATTTTTAAAATTGATTTAATTTATTTTTACCGCCTAAATTGGATTAATGATGTTAAGAAATCTTATAACAGTTGTAAATTAGTACTAAATGATTTTAAATCAACACAAAATATATTTTTCTAATATTATCCATTTAACTTAGATGATAAGACTAAATTAAATTCATTCTAAAAATTAGAAGATGAAATTAAATTTTAAAAAAATTAAAGGATTAAATCAAATCTAAATAATAAATTAGTGGTCAAAAACCTAATTTAAGGAAAAAAAATTATATAAGAGAAATGTTTAAGTTTATATAATTAAAATTTATAATTAACAAATATTATTAGTATATAAATTGTATTATAATTAATATTTTAACTTATTTATTGTATGATAAATTATTTTATTTATATATTATTAAAAAACATAATTGATAAATATATTTACATATATAACTAAAATTTATAATAAAAAGATATAAAAAAATTCGACAGAATTTTTTTAAAATATATAAATTATATCTATATTTATAAAAAAAAAATTAAATTGTTATATTTCCAGCATAATAATATAGTGGCCCAATTATGTGCAAGTATAATTCATGCAGGCTAGGAAGCTAGATAGTATCTCCTACTTTATTATTTATGTATTTTTTTACATATATAAATTTTAAATAAAAATAATAGATTGAATAATAAAAAAATTATATATATAGATAATATTATTAGATTAAAATTAATTATTATAAAATTTATTATGTAAACTCATAGGTGTATTAAATATATATTAAAACTTTTAGTATTATATATAGGAAAATTAATTATTTTATAATATCATTGGCCTATTAGCTCAGTTGGTTAGAGCGTCGTGCTAATAACGCGAAGGTCGCAGGTTCGAGACCTGCATGGGCCATTGTTTTCAGATTATTACATATTTTTAAAAATCCTTTACATAGGGGTATTTTTGGTTTTTTATCTCCTTTAATAAAATGTGCCGGGTGCAAAAAGAAAATCCCGTAAGCTTTTAGCATAATAATATAGTGGCCCAAATATGCAGAGTTCATGGAGACCAGCTAGATAGGTATCGATCTAGCAATAGTAGTGGCCCATTACAAGTCATAAAGAAATTAACCCAGAATTGTCGTAATCATACCATATCCAAATAGTATAGAATTTAAAAGTGACGGTTTTTAGGGTGGATTATTATTTTAAGTGGTTCATCATTTATCATTTTTCAGAACTGTTAGATTAATTTAAGGTACATATTCTTATTTTACATTTTCCATGTCATAACTTCACATTTTTTAGTCTTCCTCCTTCTCCGAGGTTCCATCGTTGTCGTTGACGGTCAACCACCACAACCTCAAGATATGAAAAAGAAGAGAAAAATGAGAGTCTTGTGAAAGTTTCTTCATTTCTTTAGAATTTTAGAGTGTAAGTTTAGGTCTAATTCAACACCAAAAACTAGCTCGAGGAATAAGGGTTGTCCCTCACTTATATACTCTTATATGACTAGCCGATGTGAGACTTAGATTTTTTTTTCCAATACATTTGTTCACTGCACGAAACAAACCTTAAGACATTATTTAAAGAATTAAAAAACAAAATATTTATTAAATAAATCATAAGAGAATATAAAAAAATATAAATATTATAATTTTTTATTTTTTAATAAAAATATTTATATTTTAAATTCTTTAATTAAAGCTGTTAGAGCACAGGTGAGTATTTGTCATAAAATATTAGTACAATAGCAAAAATTAAATGATTTACGTAACGTTCATGTTATATGTTATGACCCATTACCGGTTGTCCACCTTCGTAAATCGTGAGTCGTGTCGGGACAGGTCGTTCAATGACGCGGATTCGTGCTTTGTAGTTTGAAATCCTCAAATCCACGATACTGGCACGTGCGACTCTATTCCAGACACGTGTGAGTCCAACCCAGGCACGTGCCTTCAATCCGTCTTAAATCCCTTGCCATTTTTTCTTCACTCACATTGCTCCTCACAGCACGACTTGTTCACCGATCAGAGCTGATTTTCGCGGCTGTTACCGGTCACCGGAGATTCTATCCGAAATCGTTTTCCGATGACGGTGAGTTTTCGTAACACCGCCTCTGTCTTTCGCACGTCTATTCTACGAATTTTTTCGAACCGTCAAAATTTCTGAAATTATTATTAGGCTTTTTCTACCGATAAATTTATCTCACACAGCAGCGAGTGTATTTTCTGAATCCTTTACAACATATTTGATTGTTTAATTTCTGTATTTTGATTGCTAGCGATTTTTTGCGTTTGCTTTTTTAGGCATGTGAACCTGAGGGACTCATAACTGTTGTGCTACACGATTAGTGAAATTAGAGAACGTTTTGCTAATGCTGTGAGTGAAGTTAATTGTTTCATGACTGATACTCAAAGTTCGATATCAAACTTAAAACCAAAACACACTCGGTGTATTGTTGCTTAAACAATTCAAGTGAATAGAATCAGTAAGTGAGAACTATGTAAACATGGTAATAATTTATAGCTTACAGTCCTTAGTGGGATAAGGTGGTTGTTGTCGTTGTTGAGGGTTTCGGGGAATGGAATTAATTGGAACTGACATAAAGTATTGAATGGTGAGAAACTGGAAATGGTAGATCACATCTGTTGAAATTATAGGGTTTAGTTAGAGAAGGAGGAAGAGGGATAGGGAAAAAGAGTGAAAGGAGATTTTTAATAATATTGTTGTGTGTATTATGATGTGTTAAGACTTAAGATACAAGTCACTGAACTCATTTATGCTAGTACTAGTCACAAGACTCATAGTCCTAATATGGAAACCACTCCTAAGAGATCATCAAAGGAACTCGAAAATTTTCTGAAATAAAACAAATGATGTTATGAAATGTTTTCTAGATGTTCTTACAACTTCATTATACCAGGTGCTTGATTGTGGAATAATGTTATATTTATGCTATAGATAATAATATCTTTCAAATTAAATTGTTTAGCAGGAGAGACATACATACTTATGACTTATCCTTTTAAAGGAGGTATATAAATGTATGTTCATAGCTGGGGGGGATACTGAGTTAAAAAAACTACAATTTTCAAAATCATTTTATGAATTTTTTATCATCCTCTCTTAATCTCTCTGTTTATATAAAACTTCATAAGACATATATTATAAGCAGCAATTGTAGACATGCTTATAACATACATATGAGACACCTTAAGAGGAGTTCTTTAAATAGTAAGTAATATAGTTGAATAGTATGCTTTGAAATTTGAATTTGTCCTTGATCATTTATGAGGTTTCAGAAATTTATTGCATATGAAGAAGTGGGTATTCTGCCATTTCAGGTTTCACAGTTTTAATATTTGCACTTTTTTCTTTCTCAGATAAAAACTGTTAAAGTCAGTAACGTTTCCTTGGGAGCAACTGAGCAAGACATTAAGGAGTTCTTTTCATTTTCTGGTGATATTGAATATGTTGAACTACGGAGGTCAGTTATTATGCTTGGTTTCATACAATCCCCATGTTAGGTTGCTTTCATTTATAATTTTTCCCATACAAATCATAAGTATATATATATTGTTGCAGCCATGATGAACGATCTCAAATTGCTTATATTACCTTCAAGGATTCACAGGGAGCTGAGACTGCACTACTGCTTTCAGTAATCCACTTCATTAAATTTATATTTATATTATATTAATATATTAAATTTGTTTTAACAAAAAATCTCATTCATTATCAGTGTTCAGATTTCAAGCTTTAGAATTACATAATTGTTTGTCATTATCAGTAAGGCATACATTGTGCTGAAATTTTCAGTTTTGTGGAAAGTTAATGCAGTATTAACAAGTTACCTAGAAAAAAAATCTATTTGAGAATCATGGAATCCCACATGATTGAAGCTGTTATTAAGAAGCCTTTCATTAGTCTGTTTTTGTTAAGTTTTATTGGATATGCATGTTGTATTGATTACTAGTGCTGGAAACTGTCTCTTTTCTGCTTTGGATTGAAATAACCTTTTGCTAGTGAAATTGTTGAAAATTTTCAATCATCCTCCAGAATGAGATTGAATATAAATGGAGAATTTGACACAGTTTATTCTATAATCTGACAGATTAGAGTCTGAACTTGTGTTGTATGCTTTACTAGCCACTAGCAGTCTTCATTCTGGGCGGGGTTATTTTTGTGGTGATTGAAAAGAATAGCCATTTGAAGTATGGTCTATTAGTTGTAATTCAGAATGTGGGAAATGTGTCTGATTGTATTATTTTATTTGGGTATTAAATTTAATAGTGTTTTCTTGTAATTATACTAATGACATCACAACTTGTTCTATTTTTCTTTTGTGGATAACTTCATTTAAGTCACAATGTATGACCAAATTTAACCTAGATTCACTTATGTCAGGGGGCAACAATAGTCGATATGCCAGTTACAATAACTCAGGATCCAGATTACCAGCTTCCACCTGCTGCGTTAGCGTCATCTGTGAGTCCTGCTAAGACCCTTTACAATTTAATATTGTACATGAGTAACTTGGCTGTTTTTGCCTTACAAGTTACAACTACTAATATTTTTGCAGGTAAGAGAAACTCAAACTCCTGGTGGTGCTGACTCTGCTTTACGGAAGGCAGAGGATGTGGTCTCCGGCATGCTAGCCAAGGGCTTTATCTTAGGAAAAGATGCTGTCAACAAAGCAAAGACCTTTGATGAGAAGCACCAGTTATCGTCGACAGCCTCAGCAAAAGTTGCATCTTTCGATCAGAAAATTGGGCTTAGCGAGAAAATAAGTGCTGGAGCTACAGTAGTGAGTGATAGAGTTCGAGAAGTGGACCAAAAGTTCCAGGTTTCAGAAAAGACCAAATCAGCATTTGCTGCTGCAGAACAGACAGTGAGTAATGCTGGCTCTGCCCTAATGAAGAATCGCTATGTGCTTACTGGGGCATCCTGGGTAACTGGCGCTTTTAGTAAGGTTTCTAAGGCGGCTGGGGAAGTAGGACAGAAGACAAAAGAGAAAGTAGAGGGTGCAGAAGAACATCAGAAACGAAAAGTGGAAGATCAATATGCACAAGTCCTTTCTGAGTCCCCAAAAGCAGCAGAAGCAAGTGAGCAGAAATCTTCCAAGCCTGCTCCTGCTCAGGGTTTGATCCTTTGATTTGCTTCTTGTATTGATATATATATACTTCCTCTTAAACTCCCAAAGTTTTTCAAGATGATTACTGTACCGACCTTTGTTTTTATCCTCAAGTCCTCTACATTTTTGTGGTTAGTATATTGAGTTTTGACATTTTAGTTTATTGCATTTACAACCATTGACAAATGTTTTTTAAATTGCTTTTACAATTTACACGAATCATCTTGTAAAAAGCACCCATACATCTCCTTGGATCAAAAGCTCGAACTGGCTCAGTCATTCTCATGTCTGGGCTCTAATGTTTTTTTCTTAGGAAAGATAAATTTCCAATAAAACTGAGCAGCAATAGCTGAATTTACAAAATGAAAAAGCAAATACTCAACACCTGGTGTAACAACCTCCACCCAATGTTGTTCAATGACTTCAAAAGCATTCTTAGCTAAACAATCAGTTACCTTTAGCATTTCAGTTAATTATATAACAAAGCTCAAAGGACTGAAAATCAACTTGCAAGATGAATAGCCATTGATAACTGGAGGCATTCATGTGGAATATCAGATTAGTATGTCCAATCTGTTTTCGGTTCCTTCCACCATTTATTGCAATCAGTTTTCACAAAGCACTTGCAAGATCGATAGCCCATTGAAGAGCCAAAACTTCTGATAATTTTAACATCTGCCCTTAACAAGTGATTTAACTTGGCAACAGTAACAAGCATCTGATCTTCATGGTCTCAAAGACACTCCCTAACCAACACCTTGTTCATTTCTCACCTTAACATTGACAACTATATTTTGGATAAGTTTATCTAAAAGGATTTTTAGAAAAAGAAAAAAAAATAAAACGAATTTTTTCATGAGCTCAAATTAACTTATAAACATATTACTTTATAGAAACTTACATTCACCAAACAAAAAATTGTAGAATCTTTTTATCTTTTAAAAAAATTATATAAAAAATTTCTACAAGTTATTATAAACCAGAACCTTCCATAGTAGTTGATACAATGCGTCATTATTTCTATGTATTCTTTCACTCGAGGTTTATTACATTTGTAATTCAAGTGGTTAGTATAAAGTAATAATAGTTTACAATAAAATACTGTTAACTCCTAATAAGACGAAACTGACATCGACATGTTTATAATAGAATATCAGGTTGCTAATAAAAAGAGAAAAAAATACGATAGCATGTTGAAGTGAAGAAAAACATACCTTAAAAAATTAAAGTGAAAGTGATCTGACTTTTCTACCCCTTTATAATGATATATTCACTCTCTGCCTTAAGTGCTAAGGATGATTAAAGATCAAAAGGATACTGCGAAACCAAATGTCTAATAATATAGTTATAGTGTGTCTTTTAAGAATAAGAGAACTCAGTGAGAAAAGTCAACGTATTGCTAAGGTAAGCGCAGAAGTAATTAACATTTAATTATAAAAACTGAAATGAAAATAGAACTATACAACTTCAAATATAATTAAATCATTTTCGTCAACAACACATGTCATTTAGAGGAAGTAACGACCCTCCTAAATACTATTTTTTTTTTATATTATTGGAACGAAAAATATTCACATTATATAGGGACTTATTATCTTTTTTTTTTTCATGTACGAAACTTAAAATTGAAATTTTACTTTGAAATATAAAACATGCATAAGTGGAAATATAATTAAATCTTTGGTATCTCCAAAAATTTTAGGAATTTTAATACAGTTAATTTTTAATTAATTAAATCATATGTCTTTTTTCTGCCCATTAATTAAAATATTTTTTTTCTCAAATTATTCCTTGATCAATTAAAATTACAAATATTTTAAACTAGAAAATTTGATTAAACATATATTTAGAAGTCTGAACCTTTTTTCATCTTTCTTTTAAGTTGTACAGGACAAGAATAACAAGTCACTAACATAAGTTTCCTCTTTTCCTCTTTCTCATTTTCTCCTTTTTCTCGTTAACTAAAATCTGTTGAAGAAGAGAACCAAGAAAAGCCAACCAGTTCGCATTGATTCCCTTGTTTGTAGATAGGTTTAAAGCTTAGTTGCCAATTTCTTTCCTTAAAGGATTGAATTTGGTTAACCAGACCAGCACGGGGATGCAATGCAACCTATTAGGACCTTTAAGTATAAGTTGGAGCATCACTAGCGAGTCAGATTCACACTACATTTATGTATCTAAGAGGTCCATGCCAGTAACACACCATCGCATATATTGCATGCAATTCGACATTAAAATTTGTTGTATTGCCACACGAACCTACAAAGCCTATGACTTGTTATTCTTGTCCTTTTACTGATGAAGGAGGTGAAGATTATGATTCAGAATGAGCGTGGTGTACCGGTGAAGGAAATTAGGGTTCAGATTTCTATTAATTTATGTTTAATCAGATTTTTGAATTTAAAATAGTTGTAATTTTAAATTTTAAAATTTAAAAAATATTTTAATTAATCAAGGACTAATTTGAAGAGAAGAAAGTTATTACTGAGGAAAAAAGATTACACATAATTTGATTGACTAAAAAACCAATTGTATCAAACCAGGTGTCAAATAGAAATTCTCTTTTAAATCATTTTATTATTTTATTTTTTATCCTGAGTTATAGAAATGTCTCTTAATCCATTGGATTAAATATTAATAAAATTTTACACACAAAATATTTTTACTAAATAAATCATATCATTTCTAATATGTGAATACAATGCCATCTTATTTTATTGTGGCAACTCCATAGGTTAAATCATTTCATTGTTAATAAAATAAATTAAGGTTCAACTTTTTAAAAAATCGAGTTTTTTTCCTTTTTAAAATAGAGAAAAATACTATTCTAAATAGAAACCCTAATTAAAGTGGATGAAACGTGAACATCCAAGAAGAATGCGCGCAAGCAACAGCGCCCACACACACGCATGACATGAATCAAACCCCAGCGGCTGAGACAACCTCTTCAATGTCCATATTCACGAGCTACATAGTTAGGGCAAGTGCTCCTCGTGAAGCCATGGCCTACTTTCTTTTCTTTATTAAATAAAAATTGTTGTTTGGTCATAACTGTAGTTGGAGTATGGACCATTTGCTCTTTGTTTATTATCCTTTTACGTCATCATCAAGTTTTAATTTCCAATAAATTCAAAATTAAAAGTTGTGGTGGCATGGTGGGATGAAACCAGTGAGTTTAGAAGAGACAAAACCAAGGAGATATAAAATTTGCCAACGATGAAAAGTTATCATAAGAGAGGAAATTTTTAATTGTCAACTAATTGGATTGTTAAGCTTACTCGTTACGCAAATTAACCAAGTAGGTTCAACTTTAGCCCCACTACCAACTAAAAAGTGAGGAAACTATGTATATGTTTCACAAAAGAAAATGGAACATAGAGGCCAGTGGGAAACACTTTGCATCATTGTTATGTTCGCCACATGACTTTGTGGATACAGTGACTACTTGACTTCAATAGTATGCTTTGAAGATATATTGGAATTGGTTTAGGAAACCCAAAAAAAATGATGTACAACTATCCTCACAGTACATGCTCACGTTGGATAGTGTACAACTATCTTCATATTACTCTTTTTTTACACCTTTAGACCGTTGGTTAAATTAATAGTTGAAATTATGGTTAGAACAATTCATGTTTGACGGTATAACAGTGGTGGATTGAGAAATTTTTTTCCGTGAAAATAAAAAATAGTCTAATATTTTCTTCAATAAAAAATTATATAAATTTTATTAAAAATGATAATAAAAAAATAAAAAAAAAACAAAATCTTAAAAAATAAAGTAGGTAAAATTAATATTAATTTTTTTTTATCTTTTATAACTATTTACATTCATCTTATTAAAAAAATTATTTTGTAGGACAAGATTTATTTTTTATGGGAGAAAAAAATATTTATTCAATATATTCTGATAAAAAAATTTACTTTGTGTGAATAATTATTCCCACTATCCTCAGTATAGATCCGCCGGTGCAATATACACAGTTTACTGTTGCCCTATTCAACTGTAGTTTTTAATAGTTTGAGTTTTGGTTAAACATTTTATCATTCGAAGAAAAAAATCTGTTTATAATTTGGCCAATTCAACTCATCAATCCATCTTTCTATAGAAAAATGGTAAGAAAATGACACCCAATATTACTAGCACTAGCAGCCTAAAAAAGATTGCTGATAAACTTAAAATGGATGTAGTTTCAAGTGATTTTAAGACATTCAAAGTTCAAACCCGCACTGAAAGGCGAAATTTGCTTCGAATCTTACCATTTGTACGTACACTAGCTAGTTGGCTCTACCCAACTTTGAAAGTATTGAGTACGTATAAATTGTTATCACAAAATGTTACATTCACTTGGGATCATGAATGCATGGAAAATATTTCTGTAATATTTTGCGGGATTTGCAATGTATTACTAATTGACAATTTCTTTATCAAGACTAACTTAAATCATTACATTTAATAATAAATGATACTACAAAAAATATTACAGAAATAAGGCAAAACTTAGTTGAAATTTTTAAATACTTTTGAGCATTATTTTAAAATTAAAAAAAAGGAAAAGAATTATATACATTAATAATGTAAAAAAAAATTACACCCTCATCCCATCTCAATCTATCCTATATAATAAACTTATTAATTTTTACCATAATTATATTAACATAATTCAAATAATAATTTATAATTAAATAATTATATAAAATTTATATTATCTCCGGGTCCCTTGAGTGCATAACGTGATACGTGTCTCACAATGGACGTCGTCAACGTAATACAAACGATTATGAAAGTAGGAAAGAGCAATATATCCATAATTTGATGATTCGATTTGATATATGATGATCCCTATCCTATCTTTGAATATGATTTGAGACCAGCCAATCAAAACCCCCCAGGCATGTCCCACGTACCAGACACACGCCATCATCGCCTGCACCCGATTATGCCCCATCGTATTCATTCACCACTATTCGTGCCACGACGCCGTTTCATCAATATTCCGACTCACACCCCAAACGCAGCACCGACACTTTTGCACCCTACAGTACTTCCTATGTTTGTGCTTTCTCCATTCCATTCCCCCAAACAGTGACACGTGTACCCAATCCCTCCACGGTGAACTAAGGTTGCACGGACTTCCCAAGCACCCAACGGTAACGGAAAAAAATCCCCGTTATGCTTCGAACAGAGCCAACAACTGACATTAAAAACACTGCTATTTCCAGCTGGCACTTAACCGCAACCCGATGGCGCAGTAACGGCCCCCAACTCCAGCTGTATCCAACAGCACCACCCCCCGGCGCACCCGATGCTATCTTGCGCCGGAGCACGGAAACAGTAAACAGTGAGTAAGCACTCACACTCACACTCACACTCACTCCCTCCATACAGATAACAAAAATAAAATTGATAGCAAAACCAAATGCCAAAAGAAAAAATGGAGGATGTAAGAAGGTGAAAATGATTTTATTTTTTTCTCGAGCGATAAATAAAAGCAAATATGATGTACAACAGGAACAAGAATATTAAGGAAAATAAGCGAAGAGCACGTGCGAGCTTAAAAATCGGCGAGTTTCCGGTGAGGGCGAGGTTTCGGAAGCTGTTGCAAACTTCGGATCGCCAAAACATCGCTTCTTTTTACATCCATGTATTGTCCAATGTCGCCGCCGATCTTCTCCGCCAAATCTATAAAAAAAAAAAAGATCGAAAAACACGCTTGAACAAAAAATAATTTAAAAAAGAAAAGAAAACATAAAAGAATTCGGAAATGCATTGCGCGCGGTTGCGGTACCTAGACGGTGCGAGGGCGAGCGGTTGAATCCGGTGAAATGATTCAAGTCTGAAACGAAGAACGAGGTGAGAGATTTAGATTTTTGAATAGTATTTAAGAAATTCTGAAAGTGTGTAAGTGATAATATAGAGGTAGTGAGTGGTACCTGATGGAGAGGGAGAGTGGGAGAAGAGGTAGAGGACGAAGAAGCAGAGGAGAGTGAGGAGAGGAATGAGGTGGACGAACTTGTGCGGCGGCGTAGGCGGCGGCGAGGAGAGGCTGAGACTGAGACGGTGAGGTTTGGGAGCATCGTCGTCTTCGTCGGTGATGAGCTTGGGGACTTTGGGAGAAGGAGAACCCAAGGATTGTCTATGCATCGTGTCGCCAAGCCGTTGCTACAACGGGAATGAGATAGAGACACACCGAGAGAGAGAGAGAGAGAGAGAGAGAGACTTTTGTTGTCAACTGTGAATGAGTTTTATTTTATGCATTTTCTTTTTTCTTATTATTAAATATTAAATTATTAATTTATTTTGTTTTAATGCGGAGTTGCTTGTCCTTTTTTATGGTGGTTCCTTTTCCTTCACTCATCTCTTTCGTTTATGCTTTTTAACCCTTTTTGCCAGTTCACTCTTTTCGCTTTTATTTAGGGCTCCTTCGAGGTTCTCCCACGTCTCTGCGCCAGGATAAATCTAATTAATTAATTAATACTAGTATAATGTAAAGAGATTTTATTAACTATTTGATTTCAGTATTATCTTACAAAATGTATTTTTTAAACTTCTCTTGTATGTTAAAATAAAAAAATAACTTATGTTAATTTTATGAGTTTGTTGGATTTTGATAAATAATTTCGTTTAAATTTTGTTATTATAAAATATTAGCAGGATGAAACCTGTTTCAGGTTTGAGACGTTAGTATTAGCAAAAAACGAAAATAATACTATTAATTACTACTGTCTTGAGCGCATGTTAAAGAAATTATTGGTATTAAATGCTGGTGGATTTTTTCCACCTCTGTTTGTCTCTTTGGTGATATAACACCAAGAAGCAAATAGAAAAAGACGCGATTTGGAGGAGCGAACAACTGAACAAGAGACATTTAGGGTTTTGAGAACCAAGCCCACATAAGCCCAAGACACAAGGCTATCGGATTAGGGAGCTTGACGCAAATAGATTTGTCCTACACCGCAGAAATTGATTGTTGCACCTCCCTGACACCCATTACATTACAATGCTCAATCCCTAATGTAATGGGTGCCTGAAGCAAATTTTAGAAGTACAGGAAGTTTCACTCTAGACCAAATTGACCAAATCCAACATGAATTACCTCGATGTTAAACTCAAGAACGATTCTTTGACAAAAAAAATCTCATGAAAAATTCATAATCAATTGAAATAAAATTTTCATGAATTCTATTCTGTCAATTCGGTAACATATTTCTAAAATTACAAAACTAGTGCAAGTTTCAATAAGAAAAAAAAAATACATAGAGTAAACAAGGACATAGAAGGCACGGGAATTAAATTGGAAGTCGTTACTTTTTTTGTAATAGTAAAATAAAGAAGTCGCCTATCACATAAACCTTAATAGAAATTGCATTGGTCATATGATGCATATTTATTTAAGATGAAAAATAGTATATCTTCTTAGAAATAGCGTGGACATGGAGCTGTTAACGTAAAGGAGAATTTAAATTATAACATGTCTTATTTCATATTTTATATTTTATTAAGTATTACTTAAACTAGTACCTATAATGATGTATATAATTCACTCCTTTGAATGTGTTGTAATTATAAGACCAAGATGAGGATGACAGAGACTAGGTTAGATAAGTTTGCAAAATCTTTGGACCAACTTATCACAATATATATAATGGAATGTAAAAGAATATACTAACAAATATAATAATAGATAACTTAGTCAAAAAGTCATATTTTTTTTTTCGACATTGGGCTAAGCGGGAAGGTTGAAAGGCCCATTAGAAGAAGCCCGTAGGGTAAAGACGGGGAAAAGCAAAATCCAACGGCCAGAGTGGCAGCAATACGTAGGGAAAGGGTCACCGCGAACGAAAATTCTGGAGTGCCAATGAGAAGAGGAATAGAAACTTGGGCAACAGGAAAAAGATTCGTCAACTTGAGAATATTAGAAGATCGAAAGAGAGAGAGAGAAAAAGTTATAGAGAGAAGGTTCAATGGTGTTGTGGGAGATAACGCTCGGAACTGCGTATTTCTTGGGTCTGAAGCGAACTTACAGGCTCGCTCTCAGGATTCAACGCAGGATCGTAAGCCCTAAGTACCCTAAGCTCCTCCAATTTCTTCACAGGTTCGTTCCTCTCTTAATTCACTCTTATCCATTAGCTGAAACAATAGTGTCTTGATTGTGTTCACAATGAAATGTGATCAATGATGGAAAAAATCAGGCTTGAAATCATGTGTTTCTCTCGATTTCAATGTTTCCAATTCCTCACCAACATTTATAGATTAGGAATTGCAATAAGAGATTTTTTCATTATGATACTTGTAAATTAAGATAAAATTATGTATATAGCTAGTAACGAATGCATTTTGACCTCCAGATCCGACATTGACAATCAATCAATTGTTGTTAGCGTTAGGTTTAGTGCGTACCGTGAATGGTGATGCTGATCACTGAGTGTAGATTCTAACTTGAAAATTTTTTTGGAATGCACAAATTGTTGGTGACTTGTGTTCTTCTATGGTTCTTCACAGACGGACCCGTGCTGTGTTTGATGTAGCTATCAGAGTGCATCGTAACATTCAAGTTAGGGACATAGAAGTGGGACGGAATTTTGGGAACTTTATATTGCGATGGCTGGATCGAATGAAGCCATCGGCTCAGATTCGCGGTCCCCCACCTTCTAATGGTATTACATCAAGAGAAAGTGTTGGAAAACGTTTATCAGCAGGTAGAAGTTCCAATCAGAAGGGTTCTGGAACGTCAAGGAGGGACTCTGATAGGCATTTGTTTACCTCATCAAGGATAATGCATTTTCCTACAGTAGCGAGGATGATGCGACCGCCGAATCCTGCTGGGATTACCATCCATGGCAGGCACTTCAGTACCTCTACGCCTCAAACTGTTGGATCAATTTACAGGGTAAATTGGTCAGAGGGTGTTATTAGGAAGGATATTATGCAGTGGTTGAGGCATAACTAATCCTCTCTCTGCTGGCAGATGTTGGAAATTGATGGTGATAGAGTAAGCAAATCTGTCGTATCTGATTTTGTCTCTTTGGATTTTGTATAGTTCGTCAAGCTTCCTTTTGGATAACCAGCGGTTATGCAATTGCTTTCAGTCTTGGTTTAAAGAACTAGTTGTTAATATCAAGGATAATCTTTCTGTTGAATGAATAATGACAGTAGAGTTTTTGCATTGCTCTATTTTATAGTTCTCAGCAAGTTTGGTTTATGCAACTTGCAGCTTGATTTTTTCCATACTTCCACTGGATTGACCATACCATGTTTATTCATACATGTATGCCATAATATGTTCTAATTATATACGATATTGTGATATACTAACAGTGTGTTTAGATTGGCAATAAGAATCTAAGCTCACTGTAAAATCATGGTGAAATTAACGCTAGCGCAATTGTTTGTTGCTTCAGAAAATCAAGGTGAGTTACCGTGTTACGAAACATGCACCAATACCTCCATGTTTGGAGGTGACATTCAAATGTGCACTTTACACTTTTATTCATCATTGATGTTGAGCACAAGTACAGATGTGAATGGTGTCATTGCAAAGTATTGTTAACTTTCCCAAGGCATGAATCATGGAAGTGGTTTTCTAGCTTATTTTCTGCTCGCGAGAATTTTCTGTAATATGATATTTGAAGCTGAAGCTGACAAAGCCTGAACAGATAAAAAAATGTGTATTCAAAATCACTAGTGTGTGTCTGGTTTCGATTTAAGAACGACTGTCCTGGTAATTTTTCACATCAAATTCGTCCAAAAGACGTAGAACCAAGTAACCCAGTGTCATCATCAATTGTAGATAGGATACTTATTATGATTTTATAAAGGGTAAAAGTATTTACAAATTTTACATTTAGACTAAGTGATTGATCATCTTGATATTAATCTGTAGTGTCATTTTATTTAAATTAGGTGTCTCTGACTCTATCTTGTCTGGATATTTTCTGCTCACGAGAATTTTCTATAATTTTCTATATATATATATATATATATATAATGGGGTGATAATTTTTTCTTTCTTAAATCTTTGATTCATCAAGGGGAAGAGATTCTGACTAAATCTAGAATTCGATAAAAAGATAAGTCTAATTAAATATTATTTTTATCAAGGATCGAAGTTAGGTATTATTCATATGGGATGGGATGAGAGTTTGACTTTGAAATATTTGTAAGAGAATATTTTAACTAAGTTCTCAAGCTAATAAGTGAAATATACATCCAAATGAAAAAAAAATATTAAAATTATCTAATTGAAAGACTAAAAGAAGATATCAACTATTAAGTTTACAATCAATTACTATAAATGCATTTTATTACATAAAGTACACTCACCACTCACTTAAGTACATCATAAAATAAATAACTGAAATTGTGATAAAAGTTAAATGTGTATAATAAATTTTAAATTTTAAAATTATTTTATAATATCAACTAATTTTTCAATCAATCACTATAAGTACATTTTTTTTACATAAAAAACACTGCATCCACTTTAGCCTCACTTTAGGGAAATGAAATCCCAAAATGTCATGCAATCAAAACTTGTCTCGGGTTCGACATTGGGCCGGGCCAGAAAGTTGAAAGGCCCAGATGAAGAAGCCCATAGGTTTGAGATGAGGAAAAGCAAAATCCAACGGTCGGCAACAATGGCGGCAAAGATGGGGAGAATTGAGAAACGCAACGCGAACGAAAATTCTGGCGTGCCAATGAGAGGTAGAGTAGAAACTTGCGCGACACGAACAAAGCAAATCAGAAGATCGAAAGATCGTGAGAAAATTGTAGAGAGAGAAGGTTCAATGGTGTTGTGGGAGATAACACTCGGAATTGCGTGTTTCTTAGGTCTGAAGCGAACTTACAGGCACACGCTTTCAGGATTCAGCGAAATCGTAAGCGCTGAGTACCCTTGGATCCGTCAATTTCTTAACAGGTTCGTTCCTCTCTTAATTCACTCTCTGAATTCCCAATGCTATTCTTATCTATTAGCAACAATGATGATACTTTTCCGTGTATTGATTGTATTGACAATGAAATGTGAGGCGAAATCAGGTTCGAAATCATGTGCTTCTCTCGTCATTTCAATGTTTCCAATTCATCACCAACATTTCTAGAATAGGAATTGCAATAAGTGATTGTTTCATTATGATGTTTGTAAATTAAAATAATTGTGTGTGTATACACAAGATTGCCAGCTTGTAACCAATGATGCATTGTGAGTTTGTGACCTCCAGATCCAACATTGAAAAAAATCTATCAATTGTTATTAGCGTTAGTTTTCGTGCGTATCACGAACCATGAGGCTGATCAGTGAGTGTAGATTCCAATACATCTCTTGCTATGGTGCTTCACAGACGAACCAGACTTTATATTGCCATGGCTGGGTCGAATGAAGCCGTCGCCTCAGATACGTGGTCCCTTACCTTCAAATGGTAGTAGGTCAAGAGAAAGAGTGGGAAAGCATTTTTCAGCAGTTGGCAGCTCCAACCAGAAGGCTTATGGAATGTTCACCTCATTAAGGACGAAGCATTTTCCTTCCATGACAAGGATTATGCGACCCTTCATTCCTGCTAGATAAGAAGAAAAAGGCAAAAAAAAAAGAGGTTGAAAAAATTGTCTGTTAAATTGGTAATTCTGTTGTTTTTCGTGTTTCTGGACTCAGGTAATTTCTAAAGCTTATCTCGATTTTTCCATGCACTTTTCGTTTCAGAATTTTAATATCTGCCAGTGTTTAGGACTTTCCTCTTTTTGTGTCCGTTTGACATTGCGATTTGGGGCTTGGATTTAGTAGCTCGGCATTGGGTTTGCTTGTTTTTGCTGTTTGGAATGATTTTCTGTTTATTTGTAATTTTTTGAAGCTGATTTTGCTTTTAGAAGTGATATTGATAGAGTTTTTATTTATCTATTTTTTTGGAGTGGGGAGTGTTTTATTTGTTGATTATTGATACCGTGTCTTTGGTTGTGGTCTTGACTGCCACAACTTTGTTATGATTATGCAGTGTTTTTTTAAAGAATTTTTATTCTGTTAAATTCTATCATCAGGAGCTAAGCCGTTTCCGGGGAAAAGCATGTACAGCATGAACTCTAAATGCAGCGCTGGGTATGCAAAAATTTATTTATATTCGTTCCTTTGATCAATTTCATGGTATTTCTGAAGTTTGTTTGATTTGTGAATTTCTTGATGTTTAAGTTTATCTGTTTATAATTGGTAAAAGAAAAAAGTTTATCTGTATCAACCTGTTACCTAGGTTAATGTGTGAGATTGCTCAATTTATACTGTGGATGATAAAGAAATTGTCCGTTGCATACTGCTTTCTTAATTTTCCACTCGGTGGTGCTTCATTTTTCCTAAACTTCATCAATGAAACTACCTGTAGTGGCTGGAATGGGGACTGAATTGGAATACGCGACCCTGAACTGGGACGGAGATGTTGGGGAGCAGGACGGGGGATATCATACTCATCCCTGCCCCGCCCCACCCCACCCGGTTGTCATGCCATCTCCTGCTTAACTTTTGCTACGAAGTTGTAAGCAAGACAGCTCAGTTGTTAGGTGTTTATTTCAAAGGCCTTTCAGTGAGAATAGGTAGAGTTGAAGCCAGGGATTTGGTTAGTTAGAGTGCTGATGCCATAGAAAACATGTACGGTCATTTTTATGAGTTTATTTGGACTGTGTTGTTGAGAATTTTAAATAATAAAATTGGGATCCTCTTGGAATTGTTATTATTGCTTTTTATTCCTCAATTATCTATTTATGGTTTGTTGTACATTCAATATATTAGGGTTAATATCAGTTTTCTTGTTGTTCTAATTGAATTTAGTGATTTAGTTAAAAGCATGCATGGTTTATTGGTTTATGAACCACTTTTCTGGAGAAACTGCTGAGTTGCAAACTTGCAATTTCAAAGAATTCATTTTTTGGTCTATTCATATTTCAGTTCCTAGGGACATCATTAGACTATTGAGATGTAAACTTCAACTGGGATTGGAATTACTATGTTAAAAATCTATTAATTTGAATTGCCTATCTACGTTTTGGGTAGAACTAACTCTAATAAGATAAACGACTTTCTGCAGATATGTAAATTTCTAGAACAGTCAATATTTATGTCATCTGTTCCATTCTGTTCTGTTGAGTTTAGAATGTCTTCTATGTATTACCTTAAGTAGTCACATGACTAGCATGTGACCTTTTAATAGGTCTAGACCTCAATGCTATTTATGCTTTGTTAAAGATTTGGCTGATCTTTGTATGTATGTAAACCAAATATAAATAGTTTTGGGGTTTTGTATTAATCAATCTTTTTGAGCTATATTATAACGTTTTATACATCTTTCGAACTTGCATTTTCCTTGGGGTTTTGCAATTTTTGGTCTCCTAAAGATCCATTGACATCAACATTAAAAATACTGGAGAAATATTTGATTTAAAATTGGATAAATTTAGCTTAGAATGAATTAGCATTATCTTGTAATTGAATTTGTTGATATTTAAAAACTTTTGAGTTTAATTAATATACTGTGTTTTGGATGTTGACCACTCTTGTAGTATATTTTATAAGTTCAATGCTCCATTTTTCTTAATCTTGTTGGAGATGGTACTTTTGCAGCATGTCACTTTTGCAACTGTTTCAGAATTCAGATTACTTATTTTGTTATGCAGGGAATGCTTTTATTGATTAATCCCTTATTCTTTATTTGTTAACTTTATAATTATGTGTCCATTATCCTATGTATTCATTCAATATTCTCAAAAGTTTTAATATCCAGGGATTGCCAAATATTCTGGATGTTATGGTCTTCACCATTGCCACCGCAGTTTCTTTGAAACTGCTCAAGGTCTAGGGTTCTATTTAACTTCTGCACCTGAGCTTTTATATTTAAGAGTGCTTATAGATATTGGGCTAGGTGATAGAAATGGAAGCAAAATCGCAAAGGAATTGAATAGGGTTGCACTCAATCTGAAGCGCAAGCAAGCGACCCGATATGCTGCACATTTAAGTGGAGCTTCCCAACCAATGTTAGGGCATTGGTCATCTCTTACGTCACCAGCAAGCAGGGCTGTCAAACGCATGAGATTGGGTGGATATAGAAACAGGCTGACAAATGCTGGTCGTCATATTGGACGGTCCTTAGCTAGGCGTTTTTTGAATTATAAAAAGAGTGGGAGACTGGAGCGTTTGATGTTCTATGAGAATGGGGAATGGTTGGACTTTCCAAAGGATGTTGTTGACTTGGTTAAGAAGGATCTTGAAGTCAAGAAGGCAGCTGTGGAGATAGAGTCAAATGGGTATCATCTTTTGTTTGATTTTTTACATCTGCATAAGGTGGACCTTAAAACTGGCTTGCAACAACCTATAGCTTTGATTGATGCGGCAGGGTGGTGTTTTTCCCCCGAAATCTATGCTGCTTCTGATGAAGAACCTTATAATTTGAGCAAACAGGAATGTGGAAGAAGTCCGGACTCATATGCATCTAACGAAATAAAATTACATTTAGAAGTTGACATAAATGGAGTGGATCAATCCAGGTTGAGTGAGTGCAGTGGGGAGTCCAATGCTCTAGTTAAGGGTATTCAAATTGATACTAAACAAAACTGCTGTCAATATGATGTAGAAGTTGAAGATAGCATTAACAAAAAGGACTGTGGAAATGTTGGTGAAGACATTCAGCAACATCAAGACATAGATTTAGATGCTTATACTGAATCAGTATATGGAATATTGGATCTGAATTCTGTACAAAAGATGTTTCTTAAGGGAATGAGTAGTTTTGGCAGTACTGATTCTGACATATTTGAGATTTACCAATGCTCAGGTGCGTCAATGCAAGCACGATGGGAGCTGTTCCAGAAGCAAGCTGAAATTAGCAAAAAGAATCATGGGGAAGCTAACATTCAGTATGATTGGCTTGCTTCTTCTAAAGGAGAACTATCTACAATGATGAACTATGGACTAAGTCATTATGGACTATCTGGATCAAAGTGCACATATGACATTGGTGTTCATCTTGCTGCTGTTACTTGCCCTGATGCCAGGTTAGGATAAAAGATTAATATATTGTGTTTATGTGGTAGGATTTTCTTTAAAAATTTGACCATTTTCCTATCCAATATTACTGTAGTTCTGTTTTTAACAGTTTGTTTTATCCTTGTCCTGTACTTGAAGGTTCCTTACCTTCAAATGGTAGTAGGTCAAGAGAAAGAGTGGGAATGCATTTTGCAGCAGGTGGCAGCTCCAACCAGAAGGCTTATGGAATGTTCACCTCATTAAGGACAAAGCATTTTCCCTCCGTGACAAGGATTATGCGACCATTCATTCCTGCTTGGACTACCATCCATGGCAGGCAATTCAGTGCTTCTACGCCTCAAATTGTTGGATCAAATTACAGAGTGAATTGCTCTTGCGGTGTTATTAGGAAGGACATTATGCAGTGGATGCTGCATAGATAACCTTCCCTCTGCTAGCTGATATTGGAAACTGATGGTGTTAGAATTCGCAAATTTGTTACCTTTGTTGTTGTCTCATTGGTTTTTGTATAGTCCAGTGGTTATGCATTTGTTCTCAGTTTTAATTAAAAGAACTAGTTGTTATTTGTTAATATATATCACGGATAATCTTCCTGTTCAGTGAATAATGATAGTGGAGATTTTTTTTTTGTAGGCAAAGAAAAATTCTTTAGAACCGAAGCCTGTTCAACGAATAGCTACTGAATATTGTCCTGAATCTTCTAGCTTCCATCTCCATGTATCTATTTGATTTTCCTTCAACTTAGCGAAATCAACCAGATCTAAGAAAATTTTATTGTTCCCCGAAAATTTGGTTTATTCAACTTGCAGTCTGATTTTTTTCCATCCTTCTACTGGATTGGCTATACCATGTTTATGCAAACCTGCGTACCATAATATGTTATAATTTCTAACTACGACAAGTTATTGTGATATACATCCTTGTTTGGAAGTGGTTTTCTAGCTTTAGCTTTTGCTCGCAAGAATTAGCTGTAATATGACATTTGTTGCTGGGGCTGACAGACTGAACAGATGAAATGTGTATTCAAAATCACAATCTTTGTGTTCTCTAGCAACACCGAATTTATATTATATATAATTATTTTGTTTCGTTTATTATTTTTTTTTCTTAAACTTGATAAATACATATCAATAATAGCCATCTAAATAAAAGAATAACATTCTTTCACTTTAAAGTTAAAAAAAAAATAACATAAAGTTGACGTGAGATTTTCAAGTGTTTATCTCAAAAGTGCTACGTGGATACCCAAATGACCTAAAATTTCAGTGTCGCTATCTAGACCAATTGTAGCTTACCACGGCACACGCAGAGACCAAATTTTAAAATGAACATTTTAAAATAAAATATAAGTCTTAAGGTAAATAATTAAGGTGATATCGCCACCTTATAATTCCCTTTAAATTTTAATCTTTCAATTTAAATAAAAGATACTGTTTTCTTATTCACAAATAATTTTTTTAAGTAACCAAACTCAACACAATTGGGGAAAACCCTCACTTCCGTGGTGATTTTCTTTTATCTTTTGAAAGGAATTAATCTTCCGTTGTCAAATAGGGTAGTTAGAGAATGCCCTTCATATGCACCCCAAAAAATCTTTTGAAGGATGAGCAATCAATAACAATCAACTCCATAGCATGTAGAACAAGTTATGTAGAAACAACAGAACCCCTTATGCATTTCATTTATATCTAGTTTCCATGCTGAGAACAGTCTCATAATCATTAATCTCAAGAGTAACTTCAGAAAATCGATTTCATATTCCATCCCCAAATCAATATTTCGCCAAAGCTAACAAGGGCTTGACATTATCTATCTGATTATTTATAGATTGTAGAATTGCATCCTGACAACATAACCCGTCACTCCTTTAAATATACATTAGCTTGAGAAGAGGAAAATAAACAAAAAGAATGGAGAGATTTTGAATACGCCGTTCACATTATTCTCAGGGGACGGGGATGACATGGGGGAAGAAGAAAGGAGTATGATTACTTTCCTACTGATCAAGAAGTGGACTCCCTTCTCTGGCAAGAACGAAAAGACCACCATCCCCCCTTGATATTCGCAAGTCCTTATCAAGATATGTAGTAAGAAGCCAGGAGCTTGTCCTTTCGCCAGGGATGGGAATCTTAAGAGGTGGCTGACCAGAAATGACACGCGATATGTTTTCCACCAGACCCTGAAGTGGGCCAAGGGATTGTTGCAGAGGCTGTAGGCTAAGCTTTTGGCCAAAAATGTCTACATTTTCTGGTAGTTCAACATTAGACTTTATCTCTGGAGGTTGTATTGAACCTTCTTTAAATGTAACCTGCTTGCATTTAGAAATGTTAGCAAGAGTTTTCTAGTTATCTGCAATCTAAAAAGTTCATATGCACACTGCAAACTAATGAGTACATACAACATTCAGTTGCATAAGAATTGCAACACCGTTAACATTAAGCAGCATACAAATCATATTTGCATAACAGAATTGAAGCAACAATTTATTTAACTACTCAACATTCAGATGAACTCTTGAAGCACCAGCAAAATACAATGCACAGGATACGGTAAATATAATAATAAGCATTTATCTTTTTACATCCTCATATTATTACCCCATAGAATATATATATATATATATATATATATATATATATAATTTGACAGTTTTTCACAATACAAGAGGAATGCACTTTTTGGTGCCTTTCACATTAAGAACAAGTTTTGGACAGATTAATTTTGGGGATTTCAGCTATTTTTTTTAATAGAAAAAGGCTGTTTGCAAAGTGTTAACCCCTAGAACCTTTTGCCTTTTTTACTGCCTTTGGTCAAATATATTATGTCTTTTTAAAAAACTGTTTTTGTAAAATACGAAGGTTTTCATCAGAGTACCTGAATTCTCGTAGGGGTTCGAACTTCAAATGAGGCAGATGCACTGAAAGACAAGGATGCAAAAGGGCTAGACAATGTTGTGGAGTTTATAATAGTGGAGCTACTAGTATCAATTGTTTGTGTAATCTTGTCCACCTTCAACAAAGGCAATCTTCCCGCGGCTAGAAGAGGCAACAGTTCAGAAGATGCAGTGTACCTGACATCAGTTTGGCAAGCAAAGAAACAGTAAGAACTTCAATTAAGAACTACTAATATGATAGATTCGGAGTTTATTTCATCAGTACCAACAATACTTTTGTTTCTGATAGAGGAGACCATGATGAGAACAGAAACAAATACTTTTATCAGTCACACTATATTGATTTGACTCAGAATCATCTTATACTTTCAGTGCAGAGTTCTAACTTAAAGAGAACCATTATTAAGAATTGGAGTAATGTATGTTGACAGATACTTCAAAGATTTGTATTTGTAAGTATCGTCTGTTGACAGATATTACTTGTTAGTTGTTAATCTGACAGTTGTTATCATTTTTGGCTAACATTTGGTTCTGAATACTCCGATGCTCACATTAAACCTTCTGTTCTGGAGTTAAAACAGCCGCGACTGCCAAGCACTCTGCTTGGATCCTCACCAAGGCAACCAGCTCACCTTTCCCTACATTGACCAAGCGCTCGGCCCATTTTCAAGGACAACTATTGCCTGGCCCTTAATCACCATCAATCATGTAATCTTTGATGTCAATCAAGCAGCCCCTATATGCACAGACAACACATACAAAAAGACATCTGCCGCATCTTACAGAAGATCCCACTGAGAGATGTGACAAGCTCGTGATGAAAGAGCCATCAAACCCCTCAGCATTTCACCTATAAATACCCCATGGCAACCTCAGTTAGTATATTTCATACACCTTAGCTGTTACTCTGCCAAATTCTAACCAATACTTTGTCAAATTCTGACTTAACCATCAGAGTCTTTGCAGACAAAGCTCCAGAGAAGATATCAACCATGAAGCACTGTTCCAGTTCCTTCAGAACACCTTCCAAACTTATCTAACCTAGTTACGAGGAAGCAATTAACTTTTGAACATAGTCTCAAATGTTCATTGACTTAAAACATGTCTAAATCCTATAATCTATCGGGTCAGTCAAACATTCATGACACTAAACAATTTATTCAAAAAATATATATATTTTGATCAGCAGTTTATTTAAAAATCACATTTCTTAGATGAATTCAGAGTTCAGACTTACAGCAACACCCAATTCCCATTGAGAAGGGCAGGTTCTTCCACGGGGGCGAGTGTAGGATTCGCCGCTTCCAACTGACTCACCAATTCGGATACCTCAGCTCGAACCTCCGACCCGGCCCGAATCCCTAACTCGGTCCCATACAAAGTATCCACCAAAGCACGCTTCAGCGCCTCCAACTTATCGTCCACCTCCTCCTCCGCCGGATCCTCAGCTCCGGTGACCGGAGTTCCGTTCCCGCCGTCGACGTAGCCGCCGGCGTCGGGCGCCCCTCCTTCCTGCCACTCGTCCTCGTCCTTGGGAGGGTCCGAGTCGGGAAGCTTGGAGGTCAATGCTTCGGCCTCGGGATCGTAGTCCTCGCCCCACTCGTCGGAGATCTTACCGGCGGGCTTGCCGGCGTCGCTGGCGTCTCCGGTGGCAGAGCGGAAGCGGAGAGAAGGGAACCTGGGAGAGCGAGGAGAGAGAGAGAGGTGGGAGTAGAAAGAGGATGGAGAAAGTGGTTTAGGGTTTGGGGAGAAGAGGAAGGGAGCGCGCGAAGTGACGGCGAGGAGAGCCATCGGAACTGGGTGGCGATAGAGTGAAACCACCGAAACTGATATCTGAACCATTTTTGCTTAGTCACTGGTTATTAGTATTACTACCACAATATTTTATAACCACAAATAACTAAAGTGATGAAAATGAACCATGGATCCAACAAAATTCAATCAGCATGTAATTGCAGCTGGAGTATTTCATATCTCGAATATAAATAACAAAAATTATTTTTTTCTTAAATATAAATAAATTTTAATTATTTATATTATTTAATGAAATTTTCTTTAAAATACTCATCGTTATAAAAAAATATATTTAATATCAAATTTCAATAAATAATAATTTAAGAACAGTATTTATCAAATTCCAATGAATAAATTCTAATTTAACAAGTATTTAAAGATAAAGTTTTGTAATTGATAATTGTCTACCTATTACAGTAAAAACTTAATTAATCCTTATATAATCCTAAATGATATTAACGGATGGATAATATTTACTCAAGTGTCAACGTTATGTTATTTTTATCATAAAAACTATAATTTATAAATATCTAACTACATCCTATATCTATATATATATATTCTCTGAGCCACTTAATCATCCTTCTTTTGTTATCATCTAGATAGGTATATTTTGAAGGAAAAAATACAAATTCAAAATACACATCTCTATAAAAAGCAAAATAACTATATATTTAAAATTTAAAATGTCACTTAAAATTATAAATGCGGGAAAATATATTGATGGGATATAGGAAAGAAAAAATTGCAAAAAAAATTTCAAAAATAAGTTATAAAAATTAACTTAATATAAAAACAATTAGTAATTGTAATCATTTAATTTTTTTCATTTGCGATGATTATTCTTTAATTAATGTAATTAGGATATTTTGTTATGTAATTTTTTCATTAAACAATCAAAGAAAAAACTTTGCTAAACATTTTGAATATGATTGTCTTGTGTAGAGATATTTGTAATTTGTAAAAAAAAAAAGAAATAATTATGTTTAGAAAATAATCATTTAAAAAATTATTATGAATATAAAATTATCAACGAGATTGGGGTTTTATATAAATTTTGCGTCTTGGATCTTTAGACTCGTGGGTCGATGTGAAACCTACATCGACGATAATGTATGAATCATGTTCCATAATCGGAACATGCATTGTGATATTGCCTGTATGCTTTCTCCGAGCACTAGCAACCATCACAAATAATGAGATGAAAGGCAACAAAGGTATTCATGATTCCTCTTGTTCCAACAACTTAACATAATTTATTGTTAATTTTTATGAGTTGAACTTTTCATAACTATTATATTATGAGGAATTCCATTAGATTAAACTTGAGATTCTCTTTATACTTCTCTAATTTTATGATTTAACTATATATAATATTTTTATAGCAAATTATATATAATATTAAGATTAATATATTATGTGAACAAACTAGGTTAATTTGATCTTGTCCTATATTATCAAGTTTCCATGGCTAGTTGCATTTGTCTAAGCACTTGGAAAGACTAAATGGAGTTTAGTAACCAAAAATGAGTTAACCCTACCCTGTTTACACTTGGGTTGGCAGATTGGCCCACCAAATCTCCACAGAACACTCAACAACTAGAAGAAAGCTTGTGATTGTGAAGTGCGACAAAAACTTGAAAATGAGATTAGCTTGCACTTGTGCAAACATAAAGGAAATGGTTATGTCTAGAAAGTCAAGCAAATCAGTGTGACTTGCACCGTTGTGGTTACTTGGTTCATCGGATCGCGTTTGTGAGTGAGGGTCGTTGTGCGTTATGATTCAGATATACATTTTTTTTATTGTAATCAAATTAACTTTTTAATAGCATCTCAATTAATTGAATGGAAAATAATTATAAATGAATCAAGGTAATTTTGAATTTAAAAATTGTTTGATTACAATCAAGGTAACAAATAGAATAATTTGTTATTTTATAATTAAATTAATTATTTTTTAATAGTAACATAATTATTCTAATGAATTAAATTAATTATGCAAATAGAATATTTTTTTTCAATTAATTCGATTAATTAATTTGTTTCATTCATAACTTTTAAAAGTAACGACTTTTTTTAAAAAAGTATCATGTATATATAATTAATTACACATCAAAAATAATTTTTTATTGTGTATTTTGATTGAAATACGTAATAATTTTTTTACGTCGTGTTATTTAAAAAACAATAAAAAATATATTTTCATGATGTATCTCAACAAAATATACAATAAAGCAAGTTTCCATTATGTTATGAAGTGTCAAAGGTCCAAAATATTTTACAAAAACACATTTATGAAAAAGTGAGAGGTTTTAATAGTGAATTGGGGTCTCAATATCATACCTTACATCGTTAATAAAGAAGATAACTTGTAGAAGTTCGTCCACGTTTGGGTCATAACTCATAACCCATAGGTATTCATGGTTAAAAGCTTAGAAATAAATTAAAGTAAATAATAATAATAATATGAGACTAAAAAATTATAAAGTTTTATTTGAAGAAAATGACAAAAAAGACATGTTTTGAATTTGGAAACTAAAAAAATGTAAATTTTTATTTGAAAGACTAAAAAGACAAATCTCTGAATTAAAGGAAAAAACATAATTCATCCAAAACTTTTTTTATATAGTTTTAATAAGAAACTATATTAAGGATGGTCACTTTTTGAGTATTGATTGGAATGTTGGGGATTCTTATGTTTGGAAGGGTAGTATTGTTGCTCGGGATGAAATCGTGCAGGGGCTACGCTTTAGGATAGACCAGGGTGAGAACTCTATTTGGTTCAATAATTGGTCTCATTCGAGATTTATTTGTAACCAAGTACCTTTCATTCATTTCACTGAAACTGATCTTTGCTTGAAATATCTCATTCAACATGACTTGTAGAGTACTGCTCGTATTTCTACCATTTTGCCTTTGAATTTCAATGATCTTCTCAATAAGGTGGATCCTTTCACCCACCCAAGTTTGACTGATAAATGGGTTTAGGCCCCTTCTTCTTATACTGCGAATTTGGCCTATAAATGGCTTGCTTCCAATGATTATACTCTCCATGCCAAACAGCTAGCTCCCTTTAAGTGGCTTTGGAAGCTGAAAATCTTGGACACCTAGCTGCTTAAGCTTCGTACCCCCACTGTTCCAACCAGTCTGAGGATGTGCTTCATTGCCTTGGGGACTGCCCTCATGCTAGGGAAGTGTGGATCAGTTTGGGACTTCTATCCCAACCAAATTTCCATGGTGATAATCCTAAAAGATGGATTAAAACCCACCTGTGTAGCAGCCATGTTTTCCTTTTTACAGTAGCCATCTGGTGGTGGGTCTGGAAATGGAGAAACAATAGAATGTTTGATGAAGATCATTGGTCTATTCAACAGCTTTTGAGGATCGTTTTTCATCTTCTTGAGGATCTGACTAGTACTGTTAAAGAGCAGGACTTTCTAGCCTTTATGAGACATGGGCGACCAGCTCGGCTGCTTTTAGTATCTCCTCACAAATCAACACAAATTTTCAACTTGTTTTATTCTCATCTCATAATTGTTTCAAATCAAACATATTTAATTATGAAATTCTTAAGTGATCAACTACCAAAAGATAGATGCCTCTTATTGGTGTGGTGTGTGACTCAAAAATCACCAAAACCACAAATGTGAAGGTTTGTATTAGTTGATGTGATAATTGAATTCAATTGTTTTAACTGAATTAGTAATTTGGCGTTAAAGGAAAATCTTTTTCTCCCAGAGGTAGCAACTTGTGTATATATATTCTTAATCATGTAAATAAGTGAAAGGGTTTTTCATAGAGAGAAAGAGAATTCAAAAGGTAATAGAGAGCTAGAAGATTGAGAGAAGTTTTGTCATAAAGAAACGGAGAGAGATCAAAACTAACTTCTGGTTATATTGAACTTATAATCTTCATGATAAATGTGATGATGATGAGTTGCACTTTTCCGTGAATGTAGGCACATTACTGAACCACGTAAAATCTTGTTGTAGTTATTGACTTTGTTCTTTGGTGTGTTTGTTCGAACCAACAATTGATATATATAATACTAATTAATTCCTTTAAGTTATCCTCAATTATACAGTCTCATCCTTTACGGTTTTTGAATCTTTTTCATTTCGGTGTGATTCGTCTAACATATTACACCATGTGTCTATAAATTGAATGTAAACGATAGCTACCTCCATGAGTCATCTGCTATCAGTGCTGGTGGAGTTATTAAGGATCACCATGGTACTTGACTCATTGGCTTTTATGCGGTGGATGGCACTAGTAACATTATGAAGTCTGAAATCATGACTTATTAATCGTTTAATTTTGGCTTGGGACAAGGTTTATAGGTAGTTGTGTGTGAAATGGATAATGACCCCATTGTCCAAATCTTTAGCACGTCCGAACCATCATTTTCATGCAACTCTTATTCTTAGAGGTTTCATATGTTAAATAGGGTCTGGTATGTTTTTGTCCATTATGTCCCTAAAGAAGCCAACTCTATAGCTCATGCTCTTGCTACATGAGACTCCCGTCAAAGCCTTCGGCTTAGAATTTTAGATTCCACCTTTTTGTCTGTTGCAACTCTTGCATAAGGACGTCCTTAGTTAGGCCTTTGTTCTTTCTATTTACTCAGTATAAAAAAATAATAATTTAAAAAAAAACACATTATCTACTTTCTTTTCAACACATTTTTTTATCAAAGAAATTTAACGTAATTAATTAAATAAAACAGTGAGTGTTATAAACTCATTGCTTTTTTAACATTATATTTCTAAGCTCTTATGGTTAATGAAATTCACCTGAATTCTAATGAATATTTGAGTTTCATTTTCCTATAAGTAGGTATTACTATTAAATTTTTTTTGCTACAATCTTATTATTAAATTAGTAAAATTCATATAAATTTCATCTAATAAGAAAAAAAATGCTCGGAAAAGAAAAAAACAATTGAATATATATTAACAACACTTATCTGTCTTATCTTTTGATAAATAATTACTCCATAAAAATACATTTATTTAGTCAAACTGCTCATCATCAAAGAAAACACATGTATCTCTTTAAAAAGAAGGGAAAAAATTATACTATTATATTTATAATAAAAAAAAAAGAAAAAAGAGTCCAGAAGGAAGAGAAGATATGGACGGGATGGGAAAATTGAGAAGCAAGAAATCAGAAAAAGAAAAAAAAACGTGACAGCACACACGGTAAGTCAGCGCGCAACCACGGTCCAATAAGACGGAGCCTGTGACAAAAAGTAATAGGTGACTGCGGGTGAGCATATCAAATCCCTAGTGTGAATCTTGCGTGTGTTTACTTGGAAAAGGAGTAGCGAGAAATTGCAGGCAGAATCTAGGGGTAACGCCTCCATTATCAGTCCTTTTTCAGGCGTGGTTTTTACCTAACCCTACAATTCGCCGATCCTTCCAGTTGGGGTTTTTCGCTTTCAGCGAAGAGCGGTGTATATAGAAACCCTATTCCCCCTATGCACCAGGGGAATTGAATATAGAAATAAGAAAAAGGCAAAAAAAAAAGAGGTTGAAAAAGTTGTATGTTAAATAGGTAATTCTGTTGTTTTTCGTGTTTCTGGACTCAGGTAATTTCTAAAGCTTATCTCGATTTTTCCATGTGCTTTTCGTTTCAGAATTTTAACATCTGCCAGTGTTTAGGACTTTCCTCTTTTTGTGTCCGTTTGACTTTGCGATTTGGGGCTTAGATTTAGTAGATCGGGATTGGGTTTGCTTGTTTTTGCTGTTTGGAACGATTTTCTGTTTATTTGTATTTTTTTTAAGCTGACTTTGCTTTTAGAAGTGATATTGATAGAGTTTTATTTATCTATTTTTTTTGGAGTGGGGAGTGTTTTATTTGTTGATTTTTGATACGGTGTCTTTGGTTGTGGTTATAATTATGCAGTGTTTTTTTTTTTAAAGAATTTTTATTCAGTTAAATTCTGTCATCAGGAGCTGAGCTGTTTCCAGGGAAAAGCATGTACAGTATGAACTCTAAATGCAGTGCTGGGTATGCATAAATTTATTTATATTCGTGCCTTTGATCAATTTCATGGTATTTCTGAAGTTTGTTTGATTTGTGAATTTCTTGATGTTTATCTGTTTATAATTGGTAAAAGAAAAAAGTTTATCCGTATCAACCTGTTACCTAGGTTAATGTGTGAGATTGCTCAATTTATACTGTGGATGATAAAGAAATTGCCCGTTGCATACTGCTTTCTTAATTTTCCACTCGGTGGCACTTCATTTTTCCTAAACTTCATCAATAAAACTACATATAGTGGCTGGAATGGGGACTGAGTGGGAATACCCGACCCCGAACAGGGACAAAGATAGGTATAAAATTATAGCCCAATCGGGGATCGGGGACGGGTATAATGTTGGGGAGCGGGACGGGGGATATCATAATCGTCCCTGCCCTGCCCCGTTGTCATGCCATCTCCTGCATAACTTTTGCTACGAGTGTGCAGTATAAATGAACTAAAGCTTCTGTGGCAATTGTAAGCAAGACAGCTCAGTTGTTAGGTGTTTATTTCAAAGGCCTTTCAGTGAGAATAGGTAGAGTTGAAGCCAGGGATTTGGTTAGTTAGACTGCTGATGCTATAGAAAACATGTTCAGTCATTTTTATGAGTTTATTTGGACTGTGTTGTTGAGAATTTTAAATAATAAAACTGGGATCCTCTTGGAATTGTTATTATTGCTTTTTATTCCTCAATTATCTATTTATGGTTTGTTGTACATTCAATATATTAGGGTTAATATTAGTTTTCTTGTTGTTCTAATTGGATTTTGTGATTTAGTTAAAAGCATGCATGGTTTATTGGTTTATGAACCACTTTTCTGGAGAAACTGCTGAGTTGCAAACTTGCAATTACAAAGAATTCATTTTTGGGTCTATTCATATTTCAGTTCCTATTTGACATCATTAGACTATTGAGATGTAAACTTCAACTGGGATTGGAATTACTATGTTAAAAATCTATTAATTTGAATTGCCTATCTACATTTTGGGTAGAACTAACTCTAATAAGATAAACGACTTTCTGCAGATATGTAAATTTCTAGAACAGTCAATATTTATGTCATCTGTTCCATTCTGTTCTGTTGAGTTTAGAATGTCTTCTATGTATTACCTTAAGTAGTCACATGACTAGCATGTGACCTTTTAATAGGTCTAGACCTCAATGCTATTTATGCTTTGGTAAAGATTTGGCTGATCTTTGTATGTATGTAAACCAAATATAAATAGTTTTGGGGTTTTGTATTAATCAATCTTTTTGAGCTATATTATAACGTTTTATACATCTTTCAAACTTGCATTTTCCTTGGGGTTTTGCAATTTTTGGTCTCCTAAAGATCCATTGACATCAACATTAAAAATACTGGAGAAATATTTGATTTAAAATTGGATAAATTTAGCTTAGAATGAATTAGCATTATCTTGTAATTGAATTTGTTGATATTTAAAAACTTTTGAGTTTAATTAATATACTGTGTTTTGGATGTTGACCACTCTTGTAGTATATTTTATAAGTTCAATGCTCCATTTTTCTTAATCTTGTTGGAGATGGTACTTTTGCAGCATGTCACTTTTGCAACTGTTTCAGAATTCAGATTACTTATTTTGTTATGCAGGGAATGCTTTTATTGATTAATCCCTTATTCTTTATTTGTTAACTTTATAATTATGTGTCCATTATCCTATGTATTCATTCAATATTCTCAAAAGTTTTAATATCCAGGGATTGCCAAATATTCTGGATGTTATGGTCTTCACCATTGCCACCACAGTTTCTTTGAAACTGCTCAAGGTCTAGGCTTCTATTTAACTTCTGCACCTGAGCTTTTATATTTAAGAGTGCTTATAGATATTGGGCTAGTTGATAGAAATGGAAGCAAAAATCGCAAAGGCATTGGATAGGGTTGCACTCAATCTGAAGCGCAAGCGAGCGACCCGATATGCTGCACATTTAAGTGGAGCTTCGCAACCAATGTTAGGGCATTGGTCATCTCTTACGTCACAAACAAGCAGGGCTGTCAAACGCATGAGATTGGGTGGATATAGAAACAGGCTGACAAATGCTGGTCCTCATATTGGACGGTCCTTAGCTAGGCGTTTTTTGAATTATAAAAAGAGTGGGAGACTGGAGCGTTTGATGTTCTATGAGAATGGGGAATGGTTGGACTTTCCAAAGGATGTTGTTGACTTGGTTAAGAAGGATCTTGAAGTCAAGAAGGCAGCTGTGGAGATAGAATCAAATGGGTATCATCTTTTGTTTGATTTTTTACATCTGCATAAGGTGGACCTTAAAACTGGCTTGCAACAACCTATAGCTTTGATTGATGAGGCAGGGTGCTGTTTTTTCCCCGAAATCTATGCTGCTTCTGATGAAAAACCTTATAATTTGAGCAAACAGGAATGTGGAAGAAGTCCGGACTCATATGCATCTAACGAAATAAAATTACATTTAGAAGTTGAAATAAATGGTGTGGATCAATCCAGGTTGAGTGAGTGCAGTGGGGAGTCCAATGCTCTAGTTAAGGGTATTCAAATTGATACTAAACAAAACTGCTGTCAATATGATGTAGAAGTTGAAGATAGCATTAACAAAAAGGACTGTGGAAATGTTGGTGAAGACATTCAGCAACATCAAGACATAGGTTTAGATGCTTATACTGAATCAGTATATGGAATATTGGATCTGAATTCTGTACAAAAGATGTTTCTTAAGGGAATGAGTAGTTTTGGCAGTACTGATTCTGACATAGTTGAGATTTACCAATGCTCAGGTGCGTCAATGCAAGCACGATGGGAGCTGTTCCAGAAGCAAGCTGAACTTACCAAAAAGAATCATGGGGAAGCTAACATTCGGTATGCTTGGCTTGCTTCTTCTAAAGGAGAACTATCTACAATGATGAACTATGGACTAAGTCATTATGGATTATCTGGATCAAAGTGCACATATGGCATTGGTGTTCATCTTGCTGCTGTTACTTGCCCTGACGCCAGGTTAGTTTTGATAAAAGACTAATATATTGTGTTTATGTGGTAGGATTTTCTTCTTTAAAAATTTGACCATTTTCCTATCCAATATTACTGTAGTTCTGATTTTAGCCGTTTGTTTTATCCTTGTCCTGTACTTGTGTCATTTTTAAGTTTTAACTGCTGTAATACTCTCTAATAAGTTTATGCTGCATAACTTTTACTTAGAGGGTGGAATGATGAGCATCTTTTCTTGTTATTCTTAATTGTTTTCTACTTATTATTTCTGTGATTGTTTTTTTTGTCTTTTTACTACAAAGTACAGTTTTTTTTTGCTGTTTTAACTTGTGTTCTAATATTATTTTTAAAAAAAATTTATTATGTTACTTTAGATTTTTCTGTTCGAATGCTTAGAGAAGGATTAATTTTGCCATATGTACAGTGTGCGTTATTGTGATGTTGACGAAAACGGGGTTCGACACTTGGCCCTTTGTCGCGTAATAATGGGGAACATGGAGATTCTCCAGCCTGGCACTGGTCAGTTTCATCCCAGTAGTTGTGAATATGATAATGGGGTAGATTCCATTGAATGTCCACGATACTATGTGGTGTGGAATATGAACATGAACACCCACATCTATCCGGAATTCGTTGTTAGCTTCAAAGTCTCATCTGATGCTGAAGGTGATATATTTTTCTTTTTTTCCTGTTTTACTATTCTTGTGTGTTTTCCTGGCAAAAATAAGTTGTACATCTTAATGTCGTGTAATTACTTTTCAATGGGTTGAGCAAAAGACAAACTAATTTATATCCATGGTTCTTTCTTTCCATTGTGATGGAAAAGTTTTATAAGATGTTAGTATTAGGAAACAGTGTTTCATCCACAGATTGTTGATATCTCCTTGAGGGTCTATCTTACATTCATTAGATTAATCATTTCACTCTGGTTCATTGAAACAGCCAGTGGTTTCTGCTGCTTAGCTGTATAAATATGATTCTTTCTTTCTGATCATTTATTCAAGATGCATTTTTACAGGTCATTTTTGTGGAAGTGAGGGTAAGAATGTTTCTGGGGTTAATTCAGCCTGTCAGGGTCCTCATGGCTTGTTACATTCAGAATCTTCTACAGTAGATAATGTAAGTTATTTGATATTTGAGTTTTGCATCTCATGGTTCCCCAGGTTTTTAATGCTAATAACTATTTTTTAACTGTGGTTTTTTACCTTATATTTCCAAAATCTTGTTTTAATTTTTCTCTTGATATGGTAAAAACTGACTGGTTGATCTATTCTGAAAGAACAAAAGCAGTTGGCATCATTTGATATTCCTTATAGAGTAATTGAATGTTTCTTGAGGCTTTGGTCATATAAGGTAGTCTAAGAGTTATAAGGTGGTGATTAAGGGCCGGAAGATTGTTGTTTTCACTGCTGTGAATTTTAGTTCCCGCATACACTATTTTCGGGCTCAGGTCTGTTCTATGGCTGCAAGAAAAATGCTAAGTTTAGTGTTTTTAAAGGAAAAACATACCACTTTTAGGGTTTTATCATACTTTTGAAAACTGTTATGGTGTTAAATCCTGTATTGTTTAGCTTTATTTCTTATATATAGAGCATTACCCATATAATTTTGGATTGTGGGCTAACCTCCTCAGGGAAAAGCTCCTAGTATGGTTGCTAGCACCCCAAAAGTTCCAAAATCCCCTTGGATGCCTTTTCCTTTGCTTCTTGATGCTATCAGAAATCAGGTTCCTCCCAAGGGTATGGATGTAATCAAAATATATTATGAACAATTCAGGGTATGTACAATAGCTCCACTCTATGCTTTCCGGCCTTGATTGATGAAATACCACTAATATTTCATGCTGTTCTGTTCTTATTCAGTCAAAGCATATATCGCGGGATGATTTTGTGAAGATGCTGAGGTTAATAGTTGGAGATGGTCTGTTGAGAACTACAATAACAAATCTTCAGTTCAAGGTATGGATCTTTTTTAAAATTAATTTGGCTTTGAAATCTTGTGATTGGTCTTCAACTGTGGTTATACCTCCAAAGAAATCACTTGTTAAGTATATTAGGTTAGGCTACGTGGAAATGTTGTGCTTGTTTTTGCTATGTGGGTGTACCTCAAAACTGTTTAACTGGCTGCTTGCAGATACCTTCCGGTGGTGAATTGAAAGGCTCAATCAAGAAGGAAGTCTGAGGCTGTATTTCTGTGAGGTGGAGATCTTTCTCCTTGGAGTCAATTAATGTCAACTTTTTGCTGGATAAATCAAAATGAAGTTGTGATATTGTTATCTCTTAGGCAAACTATCTTTTTCATTTCCTTTTGCCATCTTTATTTGGACTTGAGACATACATGCAACTAGAACTATATTAGAGTTTAGTTTGAACTGTTCGTGATCAGGTGACCTGTCAATCAATCCTCTTGTTTATGTTGGATTTTATAGTAAAAACCTGAATTTGGATATTCCTTTTTTTTCCACTCTAATTTTCAAAATGAAATCACTTTGTATTGTGGATTTGGTGTATTGAACTTCTTGTGGTGGTAATGGTGTTTTGAAGCATAGGGAAATTTTACTCCAATCTTGTAGAAAATTTAAGAAATCTAGTAGGTGTACTCACAAAACCAATGTTGGAAAATGACTACCAAAAGTTTCTTCTTGGATTTCCCCGTGTTTGTAAAATAAGTTAAAGAAACTTGATCTTGATCTCTTTTTAGGCCTGGGCATCTATTATGATTGGCGGGGATGTGGACTGTGGTCTCGAAATAAGCATTCATTTTGGATTTTAACAAGACGAAAATAATGATTTTTATGTGGATAAAATGAAACTTACCTTTATTTTATAAAGATAATGATCATCAGATTTGCTAGAGTAGCGATAACAAGCATTGGTTTTAGATTTTGGCAGGACGAAAAAATACAAAGATGGAAATCAAAATTTACTAATTTTTATTAATTAATCTTTTTTTAGAAAAACTTAATTAATCATCTTTAGTAAAAAAATGCTACATCTTGCTTGAGAAAATCAAACTCAGTTCGAATATTAGATCTTGCTTGAGAAGATCAAAACCAGTTAGTAACGACTTGTTAGTTTTTATTAATTAATCTAATATTGTTTTTTCAAATTTAGTCTCTAATTTTTTAAATTCTTACAATAAAAACCTTTTAAATTCTTATTTTTCTTAAAATTTTCATAAATTGAATTATCTAAATAATTTTAAATCCTTTTTTTATTTAAGTTACAAATTATATTTTACTTAAAGACAGATTGAATTGAAACCCTAAATTTACATTCTACAAAGTTCTTTAGAATTTATCAATTTGTGTCTTTTGAATTTTTCAAATAATTTCCTATCATTCCATCTAAATCCCCCCAATTATAACAAAATGACGACTTTACATAGAACAAAACAATTTGGAAGACTTGATTATAACAACTTTAACAATTAGGAATGGCAAATTCAAGTAAAATTTATTAAAAGCCTAAAATTGGACATTTTAGTGAAGTGACCAAAATTACAATTTACTTAAAAGAAAAATGTGATTCTTTTACCTTCACTTTGATTCTATTAGACTTTTGCATTAGACGAGATGATAGACCAGAAAATCAATCATACATACATTTGGGTTGCATTTGTTAGAGATGTTAACCAATTGCCTTAGAGCATGGTTAAAGAACTAAAAATTAGAAACTTTCTATTAAAATGCATAAAATTAAGCTGCTTGTGACTTTTTTATGTTCTTTTATAATTTTCATAATAAATACATTTTTTTAGTTATTTAACCAATATTTTAAGGATACTGGTCCGTAAAATCCCATTTAAAGGAGTGAGATGTTGAATTTTGTCATCATTACATATTGAACGGCTAATCACATTTTATATCAGCCGCAAACTCCTTGTCTCTTCCAACAAGACAGAAAATCTGTCTACCCTTCAGCCAATCATCATTTGGCTACTTTTCCCGCCATTCCTTTAATCGAAACAGTCCACAGCAGTTCAAAAGGTTGTATGACCAGTTTTGTGACCAACAAGTCCTTAATTATGTTACAGCATCCATCACTTAGTTGTCAAACTACGGAGCTTTTGGTTTTGCTGAGTAGAATAACATCAATGAAGCTGTCTCTTATATTACATTTGTGGTAGAAAAACTTGTATAAACAAATTACATGTTACTCACTAATTTCAAGCATCATAACTGTGTACCAAGAGTTGTGTTACCTTCACTTGATGGATCCCAACCAGGGGGTTTGATGTTTGGCCAATCACCCCGACATCCCAATCTTATGTAGAGGCTTTTTTTACCTGAAAGATGATAGAGATGAAGTCAATCATGGGCTAATAAAAAATGTTCAAGTTTCCCATTTTCAATCTAAAATCCCCTCCTTTCCACTTGTAAAAAGCCCCCTTAGTCATTTCACCTCCATTTTTGTTCCTTCCCTCTAAAGGAAGGATACTCATTGACCTGATGCACTCCTCATCTTAAACCTTCCTATTTCAGTCTTTCCATTTTATCCCCATGAAATAACATCCTAATCTCGTTGAAAAGCAGTTGTCCGGGGTAGCAGTCCACGAATCAGAAATATTGAAGTGACCTTCTACTCTAAAAATTTTGATCACTGAAATGAAACAACTAATGAATGGATTTAATCAACCTGAGAGCATTGAACCCACTATACAAGTAGGAAAAGTACCTGGAAGTTTCTTGTCTGACTGGATTAACTGTTTTAGGGCACTTAAACATGCTTGTGCCACACTTTTGGCATAAGCAGGATCCCAGCCCTGTAGCTTAACAACTACATCTGCATTTGTGTATGAAATTATGCCATCTTTGACGTTTTTATGGGTCTCCAGCCTTGCAGAATCTTCATCTGTATTTCAAGCTTTCCAAATCATTTAAACTGAAAACAAAATGCAGAAGCAACCATGCAAGGACATATGTATGTTGGGTAAGTGTGGGGAAGAAAAAGAAGGGGGAGGGAGGATCAATAAGTTTCCTTCCCTTTGTATAATAAAAATCCTCCAAAGTTCTCCAAATTGGTGGATTAAGATGTTTATAAAAATTAGTAAGGGAAGTTACATATTGTAATCTCCCACTTACCTTCCTCATTATAAAAAATTCCCAAACAAGGTGAGATTTATTTGAAACTTCTCCTTCCCCCAGTTCCCCTCCTAAATTCCCCACCCATAGTAGTAAAAGTTTCTGAATGACTTAAGTCAAGGCTCAGGTAACTCTAAATCTTTTTTAATTCCAAGTCAAGAATAAATTTGAAGGTTCAAAGCAAGGTTGGAATGAAGACAAATATCCTGTAAAAGGCAACCCAGATTGATTAACAGAAATTACCTAGTGCTTCAGTCTTTGACAACCAGACAGTAAATCCTGCATAAAGATGTTGCCATTTACCAGCTCTTCCAGCAGCACTGTGTTGCCCTCCTAATGTTGCAACTACAGCCCTAGCATGACTGGCAAACCACTCAGATGCAGCAGATAATATCTGTTAGTTCCCCATAACAAAATGATTCAGAAAATGAAATGAAACCATTGACTTACCTACTTATGCTTTCAAGTACAGCACTTTCTGCTTCTGCTACTGAGTCAGAGCCTTCAGCGAGCAGCCCTGGAATTCATTACACTTGTTAATACACTGCAAAATATAACATTTAGGTCACTCCAAATACTCTGATGCATGCATTTGTTGCATTCATCTCCACTGATATTAAAATAATATGCACCACAATCGTAGTATCTTTCAGGGAGGGGAGAGGGTTTGACTAAAGAAAACTGTCAGTTGACAACAAAACATAAATTGCAGCAAGAATAATGGAGGGAAAAGGGAGAAAGACAGTGTGCAAGGATATGGTGAATTTATATATGAAATGTGATAGAAGACAACTGAAGCTTCAAACAAATGCAGCATTTTCAATCACAAAATTATGGGGAAAAAAGACATTATTTTCTCCCTTTGTAACAGATGTGTCAATGAAAGTAACAAAATGGCTACAAACTGGCACTATCAGATCTCAGCAGCTTCCATACGATGCTGACTGTTCATATGCTAAGAAGAAGAATTGGCATATTCCTTTAGTTTCAACTTTCAGTTTCGCCCATTGAAGTGAGGTGTACCTAAAATTAATGGAATCTTATTTTGCAAGACACCAATGGAGGCAATCCTAAGATTGATCCTAGAGCTCCATTAGTAGTATTTAAGATGTTAATGCCAATGACGATACATAGTATTAGAATATTAGTATACAGAAACTGTCTCAATTACATACTTGTCAGAAACCTGCAACACAGACGAAAAAAAGAAAAGCTTTGTTAATGAAAAGCAAGGAAAAGCAATCACACTCACATGAATCCACAGTCTGCTTAGTATATAATTCCAGTAACTCTTTCGTGCTCAGTGGAGTGTACCTGAGAAGGATACCAAGCACTAAATTTTATAAGCCATGATGAAAGTTACAAACCAATCATCTAACATTAAAGTGCATCATCCCTTGATATTATAATGTCTCTGTAAAATGTGATTTAAGTTTGTACAATTTTGAATACATCTAGAGCTGGACATGCAGCAGGAAAAGATCTTTCTCAAAAGTGGTAACTAATATATGCGAAACTGGAAACAAGATTCATATGTTATTGGGCAGAAGATTCATATTGATAATTAAAATCACAAATGGACTCAAGATACCCAAGACCAGTTGCTAGCTCTTGAGCCACTTTTTGATTGATTTCGGTTGAATCACCAACAAGATAGATGGATGTCCCTTGTAAAAGTTGTGGAGATCCTGCAGTAAGTGATTCCCAGGACTCCATGATGTCAGGCCATTTCAAATCTGGGTCCTGTTTCTTGAAGTTCACAACAAGTTGATCATCATCTATATACCTGTCCAAATCAGACAAATCACTAAGAAGCCAAAGACTAGAGCCAAATTTTTTCCAAGTACTTTCAAGTGCAGAAACCAACCATATTGTTTCGGAGGATTTAACCCTATCAAAAAGAGGATTAGTTTCTATGAGTGTGATGGGAGATCCTGGCCGCAACACTCTGATAGCTAAAGAGGTATCATTTGTATCAACCAATATATCTCTGGAGCTTCGGACATCCAAACCTCCTATGTTTAATCTTAACTCCACCTCCGAAGAACCATCAGAAAACTGCATGTCGAATTTGATAACTAGCTAGTATCAGATATAAAAAGAAGTGTATTTCCACACAAGAAAAAAAAGTGTCCACTCGGACAATTAATCATCATTAAACATTTCAACAACCTTAGACACTATAAGGGCCTGTTCGGGTAAGTTTCTCTAGAAGCACTTCTAGGGGAAGAAAAAAATGAAATGAACTTCTCAATAAGCTAAAATGAGTTCTCCATATGGAGAACTCATTTTAGCTTATTGAGAAGTTCATTTCATTTTTCTTCTCTTAAAGAGGCCCTTAACCATTTGTGAAGTATATTCAAGCATTAGCGCCAAAAGTAAAGACTGATAATTGTATACAATCATATTCATTTTATTCTTTAACTACTTGTAAGGCAAAGCTAACAACCATTAGACATTTCAATAACTTCATGACACTATTAACAACTCGTGAGACATATTTATCCATCATTAGGTCCTAGTCAACTAATTACCCATTTTCTTAAAATTTCAATTTAATTATTTAGATATTTTGGTTTTGTTTGTGTTGGAAGAAAGAGAAGGAAGGTATTGATGTTACCTCGTAGGTGGTGGTGGACACGGGGGCGGTGGAGGAACACTTGCAGGGACGGAGACGAAGATAGTGTTTTTGAGGAAGAGAGAATGAACGCAGTGACAACACATTTGGTTTTAAAACTGAGAAGTTGAGGTTTCTGGTTGTGGGGTTTGTGGAGAGATAACAGAGACGAGCAGGAACAGTTGCCATTTCAGATAACAATATGATACTATGATGCCTTCGTTTTTGCTTATGTGGTTCCTTGGACTTGGGCTGCTCCGAGTAACCCAATTTCTTGCTTCTTTCTTCATTTGGACACTTCACATATCTAAAACATTTTATTTCATTATTTATATTTCTTTATCTCTAAACCTTTATTTGGATCGTATACTATATAATAGATAAATTAATGGTTTACCAAAATTTTGCTCATCAAGATTGTCTTCTAAATCAATTCATAAGAGGAAAAGGTGACTAAAATTTAATTAAATACATTGATTTTTCTCATGTTTTTGAAAACAGGAGCATAAGTCTTGCTGAGTACGTGTTAACAATTTGACTCAAGAATATAAAAATATTCTACAGTTTATTTAATGTTTTTAATGGGCTAGTTTATTCAATATTATTAATTATGATAAATTTATTTTCTGGTTCAGATTTGGAATTGATTATTTCAGATAAGAAATATACCTCCTAAACCATTATATTAACTGAGTTTCCAATATTTTTATTTGATTTTTCAAATCCATTTCCCCTAATCTTTTTTCATTATATCGTTTTCTTTTGATTGTCATGCCCAAAATATTCTTTTTACTTTGTTTTAGTGATAATCATCTACTTTTTTTTTTCTGGGATACTATAATCATGATAATCATGATATCTTGTGTGCATGTTTGGATTTAAATTTGCAAACTTAAAGTTTAAATTAAACTTAAGTTAGCAAAAAGAACTCAAATCTTTCTTTTGTAAAACTGAATTTTAAGACAAAATTTTCATTGCAAACACACTTTTGGAGGTAACTAAACATGATACAAAAATGAGTTTATTCTCCAAAACTACTTCAACTTATAACCATACATGCTTTTAATTGTAACATTCCTGGCATTTGTTTTTTTGCCAAAACATATACATGCCTTTTTCTTTGGGCCCAAACACGTGCCTTTTTGCAGGGGTTTCCTTGTTTCACACGAGCCCTATATGAATAGGTAATTGTTGTTTCCACTTTTCCTCTTTACTAATACACTCCCCTTTTCTTTTTATTTTTCCAAATTGCCATTGTAAATGCACACTTCTCCTTCATCACTTTCTCCGTCACGCTCTTTTGAAAAGCACACTCCCTTTATCTGCAAATTTACCAATTACACCATACTCCCAATTTTGCCTTGTGTGCCTAGAACCCTACCAAGCATCTCAACATTTACAAGAGTTATGTTGAAGAAAATCTCAATCCTGTGAAGCTTCAATAGTCAATCTTGTTCTAAATTGATTTCACGAAACCCTAAATGTCAAATCAATCAAAGAAATTCCCATGTCTCCTCCTTCAATGTTTCTTTGTATGCTTGGCACTTGGAACCAATACCATGTTTGGTGTAGTTGTAATAATAGGTTTAATAATTATAAATTTTTGGTCAGATATGTAGGATACTTGTGCATATTGTGTGAGATTTTGGAGGATTAGGCCAACACGTTTCAATATCACATTATCAAGGGCAAGCGGAAAAATTCATGTGTGCCAATTTAATACACTTACATTTCATTTGGTTTTTGAGAATTCTTAGGAATATCCGAATAGGAACGTCTGGTTGGGGGGTGGGGGGAGGGGGGAGTGAATTAACATTGTCAAAAAAATAAATATTTTGATTACAGAGGGGGGTGCAACACTTGTAAAGAGCATTGTTGGCTTTTATGCTATGTGTCTCATTGTAATGTTGGGTGGCATGGGTAAGGCATACCTTTTCCTGAAGAATGTGAGGGAGGAGTGTATATTTACAAGGGTATTTTAAGGAAATAAAAAGAAAAGGGAAGTGTATTAATAAAGAGGGGAAGTGGAAATAGTAATTGCCTATAAATATCTACAAGAGGTTGGGCTGTGATTGTTGGGCTCAATGGATTTCTCTGTCTAGACCACAATTTTGTGTTGGAGGTTGAGATTCCATTTTATGAATCGCATTATTATTGTAAGCAATGTGACTGCATAAGGGAAGTTTATAAAAATTATAAATACAAAGATAGTTTGTAAATTTGAACACAAGTACAGGAATCTATTATATAAAATAAATTAAAGGTGATAAAAAATAATTTTATAGTTATTCTCCCCTTTGAATTTTTTGCTTGACACTTGTTGTCACCTTACTTTTGTTGATTTAGTCTTTGAATTGTTTACTCCATGCTTGTTATGTCAGTCCAATTATTTTTTAAATTTTATTTCGAAATAATGTCACATTATAATAGATTACCACAATTGGAATTTGGAAAGCCCTTAACCAACAAAATTGAGAAGACCTATCTGATTAACACATGTAATATATACAGTATATATTTGCAGACAAGCCAACACATTATCTTCAGTAGAGATATTTCCCATTATGCATGTAGGTAATGAATGGGTCAATTATAAATTGTATGTGTTTTAAATAAATGGTTGTCGCGTACACATACGTCTGTTTTTAATTAATGGCACATTACATTATTGACACACTGGACCCATTCTACGTCTACGGTGTCACTGCAATGCTGACCAAAATTTATTAAGTTTTTGGCATGCGAGTCAACCATACTGAATTATATTAGTCACATAATAGACAACAAACAGAGACTGCAAAAAAATTGATGGATCCAAAGGAGATGTTATAAGATGGGAAAAAAATTAAATACGCATAACCATGTACATTAAAAAACAAAAGCCAGCAAGTCACCGTAGGCGTGACACATAACAATAAGAAGATTAAGAAAATATTGTACTGTGTAAAAGTTAATAAAAGATATTGATAAAATGGATCATTTTTATTTTTTTTTTGTCTTTTCAATTTTGAATGGTCCACACTCCACAAAGCCACTGGCATGCATGTCTGAATTCCTTTTGAAATCTTGCTCTCATGAACTTAGGGTTCTCTTCTCTTTAGTCAGTCTGTTACTTAAGAACAATAATAATATAAGAAGAAGAATAAGTGGTCCACATGCATGATGTAGGTGTATATATATATAAAAAAAATTATAAAGAGAGGAAAAGTGGATTGCTATATATTACATGGCAAAGCATTGTTGTGATTGTTGTCGCACAACAGAGATAAAATGTTTCAGCAAACGTCACATCCTGCTAAGGCCAAAAGCATTAAAAGGAAGTAATTATGAATGAATGATTCACAGTTCAGACTCTTTGGGATAAAGATAAAGTCATACTGACTCTGGCCCCTGACAACTTCCGTCACCACCTACCCCTCAACTTTAACGAATACCACACTCGCCACCATTATCATTCAAAGGTAGCCATTATTAATTCACATTATATTAGTGTTACAGAACATTATAATTAATTCTCTAGTATAAAATTAACATAAAACATTCGTTGTGAGATAGTAGTATATTTGAAACAATACCCTTTTAATGGTATACTCCATATAGATTCAATTATGTCAAATTTTTTATTCAAGAATAGTAAGCCAAAACTCACGAAGTTGTACATTATCAAGAAACTGCGCCGAATCCGAAACAATCCTCAGCAAAACAAAACAAAAAAATAAAATCAGTACATGAATTAAAACATAAATATATCCCAAATTTGAAGTGAACTATTTAAAGTAGAAGTGAGACTGAATTTGAAATGAAATTAATCTTCCAAATGTTCCACTGTTTCAGTGTCTCTGATTTCTAGAGACGTTTTTTGAGCCTAGTGAAGTGATTTAAGGGTTGTTTGAGGAAGATATATGAATAATCAAATTAATGGTAATGAACCTCCGAAGAAAAAATAAAGAACCAAATGGATCGGAACATAAAATGGGCCACAAAATGGCGTAGCAAAGTATATATGATTGCTCTTTTAGTTTGGGTTTTAAAATAAGCTGTCAAAACTTTATGGCTAAACTTGATTTGAGGTCTTTTCTTTTGACAAGAGAATAGCTGAATAATTAAGAAAATCCAATAGCTAAGTAGTCCGGCTCAATTTTTATAGAGACGACTCGGGTTATATTTTCTTTGTCAAAGATAGTTATTTTTCAATATATGGCATGCATCGTATTAGTAGCACATCAAGAGCTAGCTAATTAAACCTTATTTTTATTTGAATGGAGTAATTTTTTTGAATAAAAAAGAAACAAAATGTAACATTTCCATAACTATTAGTTGTGTTTGATTTGACGTCTGGATACCAAATTGAGATTCACTTCTCATGAAAAGTTAGACTTCTTGCTTGTTCAACAAATCATTTTATTTCAAATTTACTCTTCTATTGCTTTTTTGTTGTACGTAAAAAAACTACAAACACAAAAATCAAGTTACATTAAATTTATTACTTTTAAATAAACTAAATTCCATGCATTCTTTCAGCCGTAATATAAACACATAATATCAAGCTTATTCTATTTTTATTAATAAATTTCAACCAAACTCGATCAAAATAAAATTGCTTAGTTTAATTTTTATTTTTATTTGAAGCTAACAAGACCCAACCCATGATCATAGTAAGTCCAAAAAAAAATTAAGGTCCATGAACTAGAAGATGTGTCCCATGTACTTGAAGAGGAAGAAGAAGAAGAAAAAATGAAAAAAAATAAAGTAGCCCGGCTTGAATGCTGGGCAGAAAAAGACTGGACTGGGGTTGAATAGAACGGGAGAGGGGACTACCGAAAGAAAGAATGGTCACCATCGCATTTGAGAGATTCTCTCTCTCTCTTGCCCGCACTGCCCGTAGATGTGAAATAACACAATGCTAAAATGTGGTCACAGGGAGAGAGAGAGAGAGAGAGAGAAGCGTCAATCATAAAGCAATGGATTGCTAAATGATTTTGCCTCGTTCCTTGTGTTGTGAATTCTGTTTCCTACCTTCCATTTCAATAGCCCCTTTTATTACTCACTTTGCTTATTTATTATTATTATTTTTTTATCAAATGTATACGCGATTAAACTTTTCCCACTGGATTTACCTATTTTAAAATAAAATGATATTCTTAGTTACAACTTCTTCAGGTTTAAATTGAAAATCAAATCTCATATTTTAATTAAAAAATTCAAATATTAAATTCCTTGACTCAACGAATAGTTATTTATTATTCATTACTTCATTGTTACTCACCCCACCCCTCTCTTATGCATGCCTTTGACCATGCCCTAGTTATAATAGCTACTACTATGTCTTGTTTTTATTTGTACAAGTTATTATTATTCCACTTCCACTCCTTTTTTCACTCTTTGACATGTCACTTCCGTTGTCACGTGCGAAGGATTTCTTCAAGACATAAATGCATACTCTCTCTCCCTCTAATATTATTTATCCCCTTTGTTCTCTACCTATGACTATGTTGCTATTTGTTATGTTTCCACATTCTCTCTCTCTCTCTCTTGAAACGCAACAACAGAATGATGCCTTTGGCTCCCGCGAGAATTTCGCCTTATTATGCGTCGTCTTGTATTCTAACACGTCGCTAGCCTCAATTTTTGTTAATTTCTCTCTTTTGTCTTTTCTCCCACATCAACTTGCTTCTAGTTGTCGCTCGCATCAACACATGTATCTATACATCGCTGTTCCACTTCCTTATTCTCTTACACTGTCAAAAAACCCTATATATATGCCTAACTCTTTGTAGATCACGATTTTTGAATGAAAAGAAAATTATAATTGAAGTTAATGTGAATTTTAGATTCAATCGTTTAATTTATACAAGTTTATGTATGATTACTTTGTTTAAATTATTATGGTAATTTTTATCTTTTTAATAAATAAAAAAGAAAAATTATTCCAGAAATTTAAAATTTTCACTCTTTGTTAAAGTTCTAAACCATGATTTGCAATCGTTCCCATTTTGCCTTTTAAAAAATTATTTTCAATTTTTCCTGCAATGATTAATAAAACTTTAAATGTTTGTACAAAAAAATCGTAACTGTATAAAAAATTACTTAACCAAAGCTACATACTATACTACAGTAGTTTCGAAGCATTTATTTTCATATATTTTATTCATATCATATAGGATTTTCTCTAATATTATAAGTGGACAGAAAAATCATGTATATTGCTCCAGTTAATATGGTGGGAGCAGGTAAGAACTTGACAGATATTAATTTTAGTGAACAAAAAGAATATGAAGTAATTAATCTTTAAATCTTTTATAAAAATCAAATGTTGTCTCTTTAAGCCAGTTAATTATAGTTAAGAGATATCCATTGTAAATATACAATTTTTGTAATATATTTCGTGTACTTTTTATTCTCTTCTTTTAAGGTTACTTGAGCAGCGTTCTTCTCTTCAAAAAATAAAATAAAATATTATACTCTTAAACCCTCTTTCTTAATTCTAATGAAGGGGATGTGACACAGACGTCCATGCCACTTACTGTTACTCATGTGTTTAATTTGGCCAAATTCAAACTGGTCAGTTCAAACTCAAGCCAACAACAACAACAAAATAATAATAATAATAATAATAATAATAATAATAATAATAATTCATTAAATTAACCAATTGCGTAATTTGGATAATCTACATAGCTATGAAAATACATAACCCAATTCAGTAACGTCTCACATCAAACCGAGATGTTAACTCTGGTCAGGAAGATCATATTTATTTATTTTTAAACAAAAGGGGAAAATGTATTATGAGTTGAAGCTCCATCATATATTCATGTCATTAATTTGGGACCATGGATGAAAAGATCCATGTCATACCATAGTACGTCATATTTAATTCACATATGATACACACCAATTAACCCATATGAGAATGGATATATAGAATTACTCGAATATACCTAAACCTAAAAAATCGCCTTTCCAATTAGCTTCTTTCCATTAATATGCTAAGTCTTTCGCCTTTTCTCATGCACAGCAAGCTAGGACTACAGAGCACGTTCCAAGTGAAATCAACTGCAACTCTATCTGATTCATTCTGCTCAAAAGCAAAAAGATAAATAAAATGAAAAAACTATATAAGAAATGTTCTTTTTATTTATAAATATTGAATTGATTAGTATTTTGGTGGACGATGTCTGACATGAATACTGAACATTAAATTGATTGCATGAAAATTCGATGGCACAAGGTGTCAGCTAGAGATGGGCCCTCACAGAAAATGAATAAAACGACGACGCATGGGTGAAAACAAGGGCTCCAAAACGGGCTTCACCTCAGTGGTCGTTTTCGACGTTCTCCATACGGCATGCAGATCTGACGGCTGACAGAGAAAGGCTTCATTCACGACATTGACGTGACACGTGGGTGCAGATCGTCTACCGAGGATTGAATCATACCCTAATGATGAATAAATTATTTGAACTATCTAGTAGCATGTGAAGTGAATCACTCACTATTCAGTATGCGTGTGTTGTAGTATACACTACACTACACTACACTACCACACCTACACTATGCCTGTCAAAAAACCCAATTCTCTGCATAATTTGTTACTTTTGTCCCCATAATAGTATTTGTAAAAAAATCTCATTGCCATAATTTAAAATAAAATTATTTTTATTAAAAGATAAAAAATTATATTATTATAATTTTTTTTAACATTTCTTATGAGTTTTACAAAATAAATGCTTTTTTTAATTCTTTAACGTATCTTAACGATACTGATTAGTAAAATTCAATATGTTTTAAAAAAAATCTGTTACTAATAACATTAGTATTAATCTTATTTTATATTTTATCATTTTTCGTGTTGAAACAGAACCTATAAGGAGAAACTAGAAATAGTGAGGAAGACTGATACTTAGAGTTTAAGAATACTAACTTTAGAACTTGCAAAAATAATAATACTAAGCTCAAGAGATGAGAATACCTAATGTAGACATATGCATATATTTTAATTACTCATTTGATCCCTATAGTTTTATTATTTGTATCTTTTAGTTTTTATAATTTTAAAGTAATTTTTTTAATCCTTATAATTTACATTTTAATTCTTTGTTAGTCTCTCTAATTTAAAAGTGATTTTTTAAGTTCTTATAATTTGCATTATAATTTTTTTTTAGTCTCTATAGTTTGAAAGTGGTCTTTTTAATCTCTATACTTTATATTTTAATTTTCTTTTAATCTTTATCATCAAAATATGAGTAATATTATCAATTACAATTAATTACAAAAATATTAACAAGTAATTCGTAACTAATTTATCGCAAAATAATTTATAATAAAAAATAATTGATAATTTATAGCTAATTATTTTTATATATTTTTTTGTAGTAAAGACTAAAAGATAATTAAAATATAAATTATAGGAACTAAAAAATCACTTTTAAACTATAAGGACTAAAAAAAATTAAAATATAAAATATAAAAACTACAAAAACCACTTTTAAACTATAGGAACTAAAAGAGAATTAAAATGTAAATTATAAAAACTAAAAAAAACCACTTTCAAACTATAAGAATTAAAAAGTACGAATCGTGAAATTATAAAAATCAAATGAGTAATTTAACCTAAAATTAATGAATTCACAAGCATTCTACAAAGTATTGAGAAGAATATTGAAAGCGTGAGAAAAATTTGAGTGAGTAAGTACTTGAATTATTTCAAAATTTTCAATTAGGCCCCTAATCATTTTTTTAATTGGGTACTTAAATTTTTATTTCTTTTTTAATTAGGTTCCTACAATTAAAAGCACAGACCTATTTAAAAAAGAAATATCATTTCAAGGATTCAATTAAATCCGTAAAAATAGAAGTTAAATACGAAGAATATATTTATTGTGCTTCCATGTTGAATTAATATTTGGCAGATTTAAAAAAGAGAACAATAGCACGAACTAGTAACTACTAAGGTTGACTGTTGAGTAGCTCAAGGCTTTAGAGGGTTGTTTGTTCTCTGGCTCCTTCAGTTATTACTACTGTTATTTTGGCTAGCTCCTCTGCGATCTGCTGTAAAATACGTATTCTCACTATACCTATGCTATTGCTATTGACCGTGTACGGGTTCCTGCTTTCTGTACCTATTTTTTCAAATCTTGTTTATTTATTGATTAATAATGAATGTGTTTTCAGCTTCAGCTTCAAGCTGCGTTTTAACTTTTTATAAATTGATTAATTAATATAAGTGAAGGTACAGATCCAAAGGGGAGGGTCCTAGTACAGAAGTGACGCTGCCAATTGTAACACTTGCATGGCAAGTTTTTCAAAAGTAAAAAAGTAACACTGATGAAAATGAGACAACGTCAAAAAGAGATGAAACAAAATGTTCCCAACTTTTTTTTTTCCTACTTGCTTACTTTTTCTTTCTTTTTTCCCCCCCTTTTCCTTTCGGTTTTAGGATGAAATGTATGTATAATGCTTTTGCACTGTTGTTAGGTTTATTTTTATATATTGATGCGTATGTACCACTTTATGATTAGCTCAATTTGTCAATAATTTTTTGCTCATTATTACTTAGGCCAACCTTTTAATTCCGAATGAAATGGATGTAGACCATATATAGAAACTTGAACATAATGGATAACTCGTTAACAAATTAATTATTAAAGTACTAATGTACCAAAATCAAATGATGAGATAGCTTTGTCGTAAAGAAGTGGGGAAACAAGAAAAGAGCGTATATCTTGATTATGAAAGTGAGTCCATCTCTGTCGATGAACATTTAGAAATTTACTTTCTTTTTAAAGTAAATAAATGTGTCAAATTTCACCTAAAAATTCGTTGAAATTTAATGAATGTCCAATAATAGAGGCCTTAATCATGAGCTGTGGGACTTGCGTGCAGAAATTAAAGTTTGGAATCTCATAATTAAGTTACCAAAATCGATAAGATTTCATATGTTAATTACTGCATCATTGCTACTTCAAATATATATATATATATATATATATATATATATATATATATATATATATA
>NC_016088.4:1464574-1472271 GCF_000004515.6 Glycine max | reverse complement strand
TATATATATATATATATATATATATATATATATATATATATATATATATATATATATATATATATATATATATATATATATATATATATATATATATATATATATATATATATATATATATATATATATATATATATATATATATATATATATATATATATATATATATATATATATATATATAAGTACTAAAGCTTAATTAGGTGGAAGCTTTTAGCTGGCTTAGCTTTTGTCTAAGCTATTTAGGACAAGCGTCCTTAAAATTAACCCTTGTTTCCTAAGCAAGAAGAAATGCGCTTTTAATAAGGACATAATTTTACCGTCCTTATATAAGACATAGGTGTACGATTAATTCTTTATGTTTTTTTTTTAAGTGGGTTATTCTTTATTCTGGGAAGAGACCAATTTGAACAATAACTAGGAGAAATTAATGAGTAGGAGCAAGAAGAATGTGCTTCAGGGACAGACTTTTACTATCCATATACAAGACGGCGATTAATCCTTTAATTTATTTTAATATGAGCACCAATTTAATCAATGTGTTGGAGAAATTCATAAGCTGAGTCAAATAATGCAAAAGGTCCAAAAGTTAAAGTACGTACTTGCATGTCACATTAGAACTTCCACTATTCCAATTCCAAAAAATAAATCAGTTTTGTGATTTGTTCCCACTTTTCAAAATTGGCGAGATGATTGCCAAAAGAAAAGACATCCTTGACATTCAGCAATTAAGCAACAATACTATATATCGTCACATGCATGTGTATATACAGTAAACTTTATGATATTGGGAAGAAGCATTATAGTGACAAAATCACGTGCTTACATGTATATACTTATAAAGGAATAATTTATTACAGATATTGTTGCTGCAACTGCAAAAGTTATTAAAGCAATATAAAATTGCAAAGATGTTGTTAGAACGATGGATTGTCAAATCTAAGAACTTTGAATTTATGCATTTACGTAAGTGATCAATACTTACAGATCTGACAACAATTGACAGTCCTATTGTTTTGGTAACACATTTACTAAGAGGAGTGTTATTAATACATTATTAAATGGGGTAAATTTGGGCAACTTTTTAGATGAAAAACTTTGTTCTTTACTCACACAATTATATGTTAAAAAGGCACTCTTTCAGTTCTATACTAAATGTGGTTCTAATTTTTTCATACGAAAAACTAATAAATAAATAAAAGATAATACAATTTTATAAAACTAATTTTATTATTAATATTGTATTAAAAATTAAAATAACACTTATTAGAAATATAAGATGAAAAAATAATTAATATTATTATAAAATTAAAAAAAGACACTGAATTATGGCTTGATTTTTTTTACATGACATTTATTATGGGCCAAAGAGTATTTATAAACTTTATAAATATTCGGGAGGATGTTTATGGGTAACATTAATATCTTTTTTTAAAAAAAGTAAAGAAATTAAGACAAAATATAAATATATAATTTATATATACATATATATTTATACTAAAAATAAATTAAAGTAACTCGATTTGCATATAATTAGAAATACTAGTAATTTCAATTTGTGGTTCCTACATGTATGAGTACCTTGCTATCTGCCCTCGTCTTGTCAATGTGGATATTTGCATGTATGCATTTTTTTTTTCATGTGGATTACATTTCTTTTTTCGAAGCAATGTGGGTTTCATTTCTAAACTAGTAAAATCCACATAAATTTCAATTAATAAGAGATTGCGTTGAAAATTTTTTAGAGAATAATATTTTAAATTTTACTACAATATCTTTTTACTAATCTTTTTATTTGCTTTATATGATAAGTATTGAATGATTTTTATATTTTTAAAACATTATATATGTATTATTTTTACTCGATACTTTATTTAATAACGTATTAGAAAGATTTATGTGATATCAATTTATCAACATGGTGTGGTATGTTTAGTTAATCTCATGTGTCCCTTCAGCATATATAGTCAAAAAAAAAAAAATTCTTAAGTTAGTGTGTATGGAAGAATATTTGTTGAGAGAGATAATTTGTTACTAGCACCATATTCTTTATAATGTATTGCTTAGAAAGATTTATAGGAAGATATAAAACCTCATTCATACGAGAATATATGTTGCTAAGTGCTAACACTATTCATTATCAAATATTTATTACTAAAAAACATAAAATTACCGGTAGATGTATGACTTATCAATTGAGAAGTATGACTCAAGTAATTTTACAAATTTTAATAAATTTCATGTCTAATAAAAAGTGCTTAAAAAATAGCAGTATATCAGAGAATATGTTATTAGTATTTTTTTTTTCTTTTGCATAATGTGTGTGCTGTTTCTATTTTAAGCAAGTAGAAAGTTGAAGTGTTTTTTTTTTCTTATAAATTCATATTTTATCATTTCATTTATATTTTATATTCTTTACTCTTTAGTTTTCGCATTGATAATGATTCGTCATGTATGATTTTAAAACTAAAATATGTCTTATAGTACTTTATATAAAGCCCAATTCTATTATACATTTAATAGTGGTTTGGGAGGGGGCCGGTGTGTTGAGGAAATCTTTACGCAAACAATGGGATTAAAGAACTACCAAGTAGAAATATAAACTAAAAAACTTATGACTCAGCTATTTGTTTGTTAGCAATGTGGATCAATTATGGTTTGATTATATTGGTACTATGTGATCTAGATCTCTTTTTGTTTTCTATTGCTGGGAAAATTATACTACCCCACAGGGTTATCTGAAGACTGATGACTCCATGCATTCGTGCAAAACCAAAAGGAAAGCACAAAGCTGAAATAAAAACAAAAGCTAAATTAAAGCACCCTCTTTGCTTTTCTCTCCTCCTAAATTTTTACACCATCTCCTTTTGTTTCTTTTCATCAACCCTTCTTTTTACACCGACATACTAATCAAAGCCTCAGCTAACAACCCAGCAATCAGTACTTTCAAATCCAAAGCCATTATTCTTCTTTCTTATATCTCCTTCTTTTGTGCCTCGATTTAATGTCTTTTGTTTGTGATAGGTTCTTAATTGCCTTCTTAAGGGAAATTAGCCGTGACCTGCGAGTTCTCTATAGTCTATACCAGTTATATTAAAGTCACATGTTCCACAGGGAAAATTTTGGAAAACGGGTTATTTTCTTGGGAGACTATGTAAAATTAAAAAGATTAATATTAGAGTTTAGAACATATAAAAAATGTAATGTAGTTGTAACAACATAATAATTTCAAATTTAATAAATTAGGCAACTCTTAAAGATATTTTTGTTTAGAGAATGTAGTTTTTTTTAGAGTGATTATTATTGGTGTGAAATACTCATTGTTTTTGTTAATAATAATTTTTTTTCAAAGAACTTGATGAGATTAGGATTCTCCTTCCAATCATTTTTTATCCCAATAATTTACTTAAAAAAATAAAAACCTGTCGTCAATAATCCATTATATTGCAAAAATACAGATAAATTTTAATTAAATCTGTAACTAGGAAGTTCTACTCTATCCCAGATATTTCCTTCTCAATAAATATGAGATAGGAAAATGTGTAGAGATCAAGTTGCCGCACACAACAATCAGACCAATGAATACGAAGCCAGCAAGGAACCAAAGAGTGACAATGGTAAGCTTGGACAACCAACGTTGAATCAACATATGTATCTTCGATCATCGTTTATTAATTTTGTCAATATTTTTAATATAAACAAATAATTAAACTGTGACATTCTTGTTTACAAAATTTATCCATACTCTAATTACAAATACCCGAAGGGATTTTGACACCACAACTGTATAGTTCCTAACCGTATTCTAGTGAAGTTTCCTGTCCGGGACAAATGGATCAATATGTCCTTTCAAACTATGAATTGCGAGCGTATTTCTTAAACGTTTGTGATAGCTCAAAGCTTATTTGAATTAAAATATTGCAGAATAATTTGGAAATGTAATTATTATAAATACATATATATGGATCAATGTGATATAACAAATTAATCAGTCTTGTAGTACCTACTCAACTTATAGCAATAAGAAGCAAGTACAAAATTTAAATAAATATATATTTTTTAACATAAGATTCTCTAATTAAATGACACGTGAATGATTTTTTATATTAAATAATATATTTTAATTACATTTTACATAATTAAAAGAAATCATCTACTCATTTTTATTTACTCTTTTCATCCCATTATAATTATAGTCGTGTAAGAAAAAAATTGTTATAAAATAATTATTATTTTAACTTTTAAAATATTATTAATTATTTTTTCATTTATATCCCTTATATATTAATTATGAACTAAAAAAATCTAAAGTTAAAATATTAATGATGACGGAAAATTAATTTTGTAAAATTATTATTATTTATTTATTATTTTTTCTTGATTTATATAAAATAAGTTAAAATGATAATTATTTTGAGAGGGAGGGTGTAACATTTGGAAAAATTTAATGACAAAAATATATGAAACTTAAATTTTGTCTATTATTAAAGGAGAAAAAGAGAAGAAAATCGAGAGGACTTTATTTTAAACAAGAGATATAAGAAGGAAAGCCCACTTCATTTCGCATGGGTTTGCAATTTCCTCGGGAAACCAAATTATTTAGGCGTAAGAAAGGAACACAGATTCTTTTCTTTTTGAGTTTTCCTTTTTTTTTAAAAAATATCATATGTTATCGTTGCCACTTTATTTTTTTATTTTTTGGTGAGTTCATTGCCACTTTATATGTATCTTGACTAAGTTCGTATTCTTTTTGACACTTTATTCAAAATTTTCAGTCTTTTCCTAAGTCCATATTCTCAATTCTTTCTTTTGTTCCTAAAGTGTAAAGCATGTGCCTATGCATAGAATTGAATATAGGATTAGGAACCCAACTTCTTTGGTGGAAATATCTAAATATTTCATAAGTGTAAAGTGCTCCATTACAATTACCAAGGATCACTTCATACTTTTAACATAACTCTCTCTTTCTCTCAGATTGCAAAAACATACAAATCAATTAGATTTCATATATTTACCAAGAAAATATAATATGTTGATTTGGATCTCATCACAAGAGCTCTGATAGGAAGGCCATGCTTTTTTCCCTCGCCCCTTCCTTTTTGTTGCATTCTGTCTTTCTTGTCTCCTTGTGTTCTTTAGCTCCTTTTACTTTTCTTTTTTCTCTTTTGTTTTCTTTTTAGCTTTCTCTTTCTCTGATTTTCTCAGCGGGTTCCGGATTCTCATTCCAGCGCTCTACCCTCTTTCAGCTTCATAGAAGCTAATGAATAATATATATTCAGAGGGGGATCGAGATCTCAAATTAAAGTGGCTGGCCCAAGCTGAATTCCAAATCCAAATTAGGCTTCTTTGGGCTTGATCCTGAAAGATTTGAGGATGAACTTCCATCTGATATTCTCTCATAGCTTAGGCACTTTGGATCCATTTCCTTCTGAAAAATCAAATATAAAATAATTAATTAATAATGAAGAAGCAAATATCATAATATAATTATCCTTTTTTGTGTACAAAAACGACAATAAAATTTAAATTTAAGATCTTATGAATATTATTTAAACTCTTGAGCCTACTCTAATGAATTAATAAATATAATATATAATAGTTCTAGTATAATGATGAGAATATGATAAAGGGGAAAAAGTTAGAGATACATGTAACTAGGTAGCATAAGAGAAGTGTATGAACAGGTTTTGAGAATCAATTTAAAGAACATTTGACTTGGAGAATAATTACAGAATATTTATACCAATAGAGGAAAAAGAAACTTCATATAGGCACACCTAAAAGCCTGCTATGTGCTAGAATTTGCATGTTCATGAGCTAGCTTTCCAATTATTAATTTTTGAGTATACCATAACCATTTATTATTCTTATGTGCGTGTATGTCACCTATAATTTCATAGTCTAGACCATTGATCATTGAGTCAAACGGGGTAGGTTTAGGGTTATATTGTCCTTTTCAATATGGTCATTAATAAATCTTAACTAGAGAGGGACGTCTTTTACGGCACAAATTTGTTTTTTTTTAAGCGTTGTAATTAGTGTAAATGCGAAAAGGACTGGTCTACCCCATTTGAATTTGTGAAGGACAAAGCAGCTTTATGGAAAGCCTTTTCCTTTTCTCATCTTTATAATGTGCATGGCAAGATGAAAAGGATCAAACATATTTCCTTTCCCTCTCTCAACTCCCTTTCATGCATTCCAAACACAGTTTGGTATTTGTGTATAAATACAACTTTTGAAACAAAATGCCAACTTTAGGCAATAAAGGGGAAATTTATCAGTAATTAGTAGCATTTTTTACATACCTCAAGATAAGAAGGCACGTTTCCAACAGAATCAGCCTTTGTCTTCCCATGCAACCAAGCTTCCCTGTTACAACCAAACACATGGAAAGAATATTTTCCATTACTAAAAGCCAGCCATGTAATAAAAAAAATAAAGTAAGAAAAAGAAAGCCATCTTTTACTGCCTTAATTATTTATTATAACCCCCTTTTACTTAATTATTGTGCTGATTGAAAATAAGTTGGAGCCAGCCAATTCATAGCTCATTGCCCGTGGCTATATTAGATTTATGTATGCATACATCTATATATATAGGACCATTCAAGGATGTTTCAAAGGGCATAAATCGCTTTAGCACCAGATTTCTAATTATGGGTCTACCAAAGGCTTAGCTTTGACACTAAGTTTCCCAATTGTAGGGCCCATATAATAGGCTAATGCCTGAGCCCCACAAAATCCTTAGGAAAGAGATATCTCTATTTTTAAGGTGGATTTTGGCAAATATCAAACTCCTGTCTCTTTGAATGGTATGTAGGAGTGTGTGTGGGTTCCTTTTTTACTCCCTTTTCACCCACTAGAAGAGAGTATATTATTACCCCATCATGGAGATTGGATGCTCATGGTTTGTGGACAGACAGAACAAAGCAAACTGAAATGATTTATTCTTTTTGTGATTTTTTGCGCCTAACCATGTTTGCATGTGAGGTTGAGAGAGAGAGAAAGGAGATTGAAAAGAACAAAGAGAGAGAAATGCTCATGTGAATGAGACATACATGAATTGCTCCGATTTTTATCAGTATTTTTGCAGCATGACTGCCGGAGAAACATAGAATGGAATACATATATATATATATATATATATATATATATATATATATATATATATATATATATATATATATATATATATATATATATATATATATATATATATATATATAAGTGAAACATGAAAAATATAGTTAAGCATATATATGTATATATACCCCCCCCCCCATATATATATATATATATATATATATATATATACATATATATATATATATACATATATATATATATATATATATATACATATAGAAAATATATACATGTATATATACATATATATATTTATACATGTATATATATCTAGATAAATATATATATTGTATGTATATATTCCCCTCGGCATACAGGAATCCCACCCGCAGGCATCACAAAGCCAGACAACTTAAGCCTTTACCTGGTATTCTTTATCATGCTCCTCTAGACTCTTTGTGAGCTCATCAACTTTCTTTTTCAGATCTGCTGCCCCCTCTTCAGCCTTTTTAACAGCAGAGGACTTCTCTTTTCCAGAATGCTTCAATTCTTCAATATTTTTAACAAGCTAAAAACACAAAGGTTCAAAACCCAAATATCAGCTTCACAAAC